>NW_017308817.1:7245-41867 GCF_000935625.1 Nanorana parkeri | reverse complement strand
TATAAACACATCTGATCGTACCTAGTGTGAATGTAGCCTAAAAGTGACACAGTGGCATCTGTCAGAGAAAGGAAGAAAGCAATATTTGAAGAATTATTCATTATATCTTTTTAGTGACAGGCACCTGTATGCAGGCTGAAGAGCAACATGAGGGTAAAGACTAGTGTGCAATGCATAGAGCAAGGAGTCATGGGAATAGTATTATCAAAGCAAACTCGTCTATCTAATGGATACTGTTGTAAATAGTATAAAGAGATACCAGTTTACTGGAATAATACATTATCCCCTGTTTATTGCAAGGTTAACTTGATTCTTGCATGGAACCAAATACATTTTTAAAGTTTTTATAAAAAAATAGATTCAAGCCACCAAATCCCAACATGGATTAAAAAATTATATCTAACTATGACAGTCCAATAGGCAAAAAGTTTGACCATGCTGTCCAGTGCACATTGTAACAGACCTGATTACATACACATGCTTCCTCAGCACTACAAGTCTGCATGATGACAGTTGTGATGAGGGAGGTTCATCAATTCTCCACTGTTCTCTGCCCTTATGGCTGTAGTTTTCGTGAGCTCATTACATTGCGCGGACACCCATAATATCGGGAAACAGGCGAGTTAGGGGTTATTTTCATTCTCTGGAATCACTTAACCATTAACATTCTCCCATTTCTTATCCATGTGTCTGTGATACAGGATATGTGTGGAGAAATCAGACAGCAATAATACTTGACAGAGACAGAGTCTTGGCTGATGTATGGCTTTAAGCCATTTGAAGGGTACAGTACGTTCTCATCACAAAGATTTTTTTAGTCAATAAGTACTAAGAATAGCAGTACCTAGAGAGTAAATAAATGTTCTAAATAAGCTTTTAGGACAGCATGTAGATTACTATACAGGATTTATATAGTGGTAACAGTTTGTGCAGCACTTCACAAAATAAAGAGAGATGGTACAGTAACAAAACAATTCAAGACAAGAGGGTTAGGAGGGCCCTGCTTGTGGGAGTTTACAATTTAAAAGGTTTTACATTTACATTTCAGAAAGTCTACATTCTAGCTAGCACGCTGCTCTCATCCGCTATCTTATTTTCTTGATCATATAGTATAAGACACAGACAATCAATAAATGACTAAACGATATGCATGTATCATCATGTGATTGGACACTGGCCAGAGCTGTGACTTCATATAACATCCCAAGGAGGTGGCTCTCAGGGCTTTTAGACATCACGCCACTGCCATACAGATTTGTAAGGCTGCCACCTGGTCTTCTGTTCATGTGTTCTGCCAGGTATATATTCATGCCTCTGCTGATGTGAGTTTTGTCCATAAGGTTTTACAGGCTGCTATCTGAGTTTGGGTTTTCCCTTGTTTTTTCCTGGTATGGACCTGTTTGCAGTTGTTTTTCTGTGTGCCCTCAGGGCATTGCTTGTGAACATCACTCTCGTCTATGAATTGCCTGTGTCCTGTACCGTATGATCAAGAAAGCAGGATTTTTGACTTACCAGTAAAATCTGTTTCCTGAAGTGAAGTACAGAACAAAGCACACTCCCTTCTATATCCTCTATTGCTTGTTAAAAAGCAGAGGATTTCCTAGAATGAAAGGGGTTATATGAGGTCTTAGCTCTGGCCAGTGTCCAATCATCTGATGATACCTGCATATTACTGAAACTGATTTTACTGGTAAATCCTACTCTTTGCCATATTTAGAAAGGGTATCTGAAAATTCAAATTGTTTGTGACAGGGAAGATGTTTTATTGCCTACAACGGTTCCAAAATGGTTATTCCCCCACTAATCCAAACACTGCAATCACAACAGCCTTCTATTGGGCACACCCTCTCCCTTCCATATAGGCATACAGATTCAGGGGAAAAGAATGTTCCAATATTCTAAAAAGATAAAAAGTATATATTTTATTGCATTACCAAACATTAAAAACATTACCACCCTTTAAAATGAATTTGCAAAATTTAACCAGACCAAGGTGTGGATACAAAAATAGCATATCAGTAGTATTCAAATATATATAGAAATATATGCATAACAACCTCCTATCAAAGTAGCTTCTAAAGGCATCTGTATTTCCTATTTTACAAATATATATATATTGCACTGGAGGGGTTTGGACAGTGTGATATCAAAATTTTGTAAGCAGAATAATAGAATCTTTGGAGGAAACGGTCACAGGAGATATAAACATGGCATTTAAAAAACCTATCTTGCTGAAATGAAATGAAGTATGTATTTATCTTTAATAAAAACTGTCCATAATCCTAAAAAAAAATGAATCTTCATCCACAAATGGCACCTAGAATAAAATCCCCCATCCAGGCATATACGGTAGATAAATGTCTGTCAGATGGTATTCATATGTCAATGATAACATTTATAACGTTTCTTTTTTTCTTCCAAATTAGTCATAAAATTGATGCAATTCAAGGCGATATTCCAAATAAACCCTCATAGTTCAAAATACCTTTATGGCAGCCACATAGGTTAAGGAAATGCTATTCTAGGCTAGCTAGCTTTCATAGTATTAATATGCAAAATAATGGTGGAGATCAGCTCAAAAGCCAGGTTTACTGAACATCTCAGGCTAAAGGTCAAGTGCAATGCATATAAATGATTCTCAGTAAGTGTAACAATGTACATACTGAATATCTCAATGCAAATAATAGATATTGGTGCATGATTAAAGCAAAGCCAATTTGTCCTTTCAAGCACTGTCCATATGATACTAAATACATTTCAAATAGCACCCATAAATGGCATTCATGATAGCATGAAAATGGAAGCAATCTTACCCATACTGGGTATAAGAAGGTATGAGCAAGTGAAAGATAAATGGCACCCAGAATGGAATCTTCCAAATATCATGTAGGGGGTATGCATTCACTACAATCAAGCTTACGCATTTCAGCTTACAATCTAAAAGGTTTGATACTTGAGAAAATGTACATTCTAGCTAGCAAATATCATGTTGCTCTCATCCAATATCTTATTTTTTTGTTATGTTTATAAAATACTGACAGAAGCCACTGTAAAGGGCAGATTAGGGATTCCTGCTGCAGGAAAACGCAAGTTCCTGACACAGGAATCTCTAATCACACCTAAAAAATACAGTAGGTGTGAATGTGGCCTAATATACACATACACTAAAGGTGTCCATACACCTGCCTGCTTCTACTGTACGCTCGTATGACTTTCGTCTTCCAAGCACACTGGAAAACCTGCCGAAAATCGTACGATTTTTGGCGGGTTGGTGGCGTGGCCGGAAGATGAATGCCACACAGGCCGGTGTGCGCAAGCGCACACTGCCCGCTCAGCACTGCAATCATCTGAAGCCCTCCCCTCGGCGAAGAGGGCTTGCGATGATCGCAAGTACGATCTGTCTGTCAAAGATGGGCAGATCGTACGAGATTTTAATGACCTTACAACCATCGCAAGACGAAAGTTGTGTCTTCTCAACGTCACACTCCCCCCGTATTAACCCCCCCACACACATGAAATAATATACTCCACTTGAGCAGGATCGATCCCTGGTTATCTGAGGGTGATTAGTGAGGTCTGCAGCAGACCTCACTAATCACCTCCAGATACCCATAACTAGGGATCGATCCTCCTCACATACATCCTAACTTTCGGCCGGAGCTCAGAACTGTCAGAGCTCCGGCCGAAGGAAGCCAGAGCTGACAGGAGCAGCTCTGCGGTCTGCATCCGACACAGATGCAGACCGTGGAGCTTCTCCCGCAAGTCAGGTACGCGGTCTGCGACCGTGTGCCTGACATGTCAGCTGGCTGCGGGCCACATAGGACCGGCTCGCGGGCCAGAGTTGGCCTGCGGACCGGTACTTAGATACCCAAATTTCCACCTTTCCACAATTTGGAGCCCTGGCGTAGCATATAGAGGGATAGAGGAATCTGTTAGGTTTCAATTGTTAGGTTGTATTGTTACCCTTTAACACTATTTTTTTATAGTCCATGTCATTGCCGTTTGTTTTCACATCTACATATTTTAGAATTACATTTGTACATACACATATTATAGCATATTGATAGTCTATATATATTATATATATCCACATACGTATTATTCAGGATAAAAATAGAAACATCTTTGAAATACAGCCAGAATATTCAACCTGTAGCACAGAACTTCAGTATTCCTCAGCAACAGATGTCTCCATATTGTACTTCTCCTATCATACTGCTTCCTGCTGGGCATTACGTTTTCAGTGCATGTAATTTTAATGATGTTATTTTCTTCTGGGTTAAACAAATACTTTTCTCTTGTGGATGTAAATCGCCATTATAAAATGCATCACATATTTTCAATATAATTTTGTTAATATTTTTAAAAACGTAATCCGAATTTTCATAGCATAAAAAAGATTTTCAAGGATTATAATTAGATTTTGCATTAATCTAGAACACTAAAACCTGCATACGTATATTCTCTGACATTTTTCACTTTGAGAAGCACTAACTGCCTGGAGCAACTATATTTGGCTGTACAAAACCCAACCACAAAAATTAGTTGTTTGACTGACAGCTCAGTGGTACTTCATTGAATAATGGGCTACCTCTCAGTCAAACACAGAATTTGATCCATTATATATAATAAAAACATGCATCATGCTTGCACAACAAGAGAGAGTTACAAGCATCATGTTTTTTGTTGTGACTACAGTGGAAAGAAAAGCATGCTACAGCAAATATTATAATATTTTATGTTTCAAAAAATGAATTATTACTTTCAATTGTCCCAATTCTGTGTTTCTGTGGATAGTGCTTTGTATGTAACACACATTTTGGAATTTTGGATAGAGTGGGAAAAAGTTAAAATCCTCTCATGTCTTAACTGCTGTTTGCAGGGGAGGACTGAGAACATTTAGTCTAGGGAGAACACAACCAACTGCCCATTTCACAGTAGAATAGCAAGCAAACACAATGAGGTGGTGGAGGCGGCAATACACAGTATAGTATACAGAATAAGGAACTGTATAGTACAACATTCTGCATGAAGCAGTGTGAATGTACAGCACAACATCCATACACACACATGAAGATGTTTTGGAACAGGGAACATACTACAGCACAGCTTACAGAATGAGGTGCTTTGGAAAAGGGAACATTTAGCACACTGTACAAAATTAGATTGTATGAACCAGGGAATGCACAGCAGATCACATAGAATTAGGTAGTATGAAGCAGTGATTCAGAATGAGGAAGTGTGGAATAAGGAATGTACAGCACAGCGCACAGAATGGGATGGTGCAGAACAGGGAATGTACAGTAGTGCAGCTACAGTGTAGAGAGTAAGGCAGTGTGTAACACAATGTACAGAATAAAGAAGTATATAAGAAGGAATGCACAGTGCAGAACACAGAATGGGATGGTCTGGAATAGGGAATGCAGAGCGCAATGTGCAGAATGAGACAGACAGGAATATGGAATGTACAGCACAGTGTTCAGAATGGTGTGCTGGGAAATAGGGAATGTACAGCATAGACTACAGTATAGGATGTTATGGAACAGGTAATGCGCATTACAGTATATAGAAATAGACATTGTCGGACAAGGAAGGTAACGTATAGCATGCAGAATGAGGTGATGTGGAACGAAAAAAGCACAGTGCAGCGTACCGGATGGGGCAGTGTGGATTAGTCAATGTACAGCATTGAATACAGAATAAGACAAAATGGTGTGGAACAGGGAATATACAGCATGCTGTACAGGGTGGGATAGTCTGGAATAGGGAACATACAGTGCAGCATGCAGAATGAGGTAGTAAGAAATAGAGAACGTACAGCAAGTACTGTGGAATAAGGAATGTACAGCAAGGTATACAATCTCGTTGTCAAATGTGCCCACTGAATAACTTATGCACAGCTACGTACAAGCTGTATTCCTTTTTCTCACTGTTAGGACAGTTTAGCCAAAATTATTTAGTAGAAACATGTGAAATTGACAGTATAAAGATTTCAAAATATAACTGAAGCAGTTATTAATTGCTGGAACACGCTGTAGTACTTCACCTGCCTGAGTGCTATGTTAGGCCTCTGGTCTCTGCACCCTTAAAGAGGAATCAGTTACCTTGAGGAATACGTGCCTTCAATGTATTTATTGCTGCGTATGTCCCAAGAAGGGAGCCCTGTTAACTACAAGCCGTCCGCCCATTGTAAATAAACGGACAGACAGCAGGCTCCTTCTGGCGGGTGGACATACAAGTACGTATTTTTTTTCTGCTTGCGTGCGCCCCTAGTTTGCGATGAGCATAATCCCACAAAAGTGTTAGACAGCCGAAACCGGCTCTTTCACACAAGTGTTTGGGTAGCTCTGCAGTCGCCCAATTGCTTGTATGATGACAAACAGTGCGCGGCTCCTTGCTGATCTCTCCTCCGATCCTTAAAGGCGGAAGTGATATGTATTATATCACTTCTGTCTTGAGCTGTCATTTTTCTGGCCGCTATAGCCAAAGAAAAAGCTGGTGAAGCAGATCTCTGCTTCATCAGCTTCTTTAGGGGTCCCTAGGTGACATTAGGGGTCTTAGAGATCTCTGATGTCTCCATAAAGAGGACATGTCATTGTATATTTGCTATCATATAGGGGGCTTCTTAGCCTCCTTTGTGATAGCAATAAAGTTAATTGTATTGTGATTGTAATGTTCCTTATGTTGTAAAGCGCTGCGCAAAACTGTTGGTGCTATATCAATCCTGTATAATATAATAATAATAACACCCCACTCTTTAAGTGGTTAAATTAGAGTTAGGGATCATACTTTACAAAGAGGCCTTGAGAAGGCAGTGTGGCTTTCACGTACATTTGCAAATGTATGCATGTAAAACACCATGTTTTTATAAATATCAACTCCAGGTTTTAGAAAAAATAATCCTTGCAGTGGGGCTACCCTTGCAAGGGTTAACTGCTCGTTCAAACAATAAGGACCAGGCAAATGCTCTAACACTGCTCACTCTATTTTAAACAAAAAACGTTTTGGCTGTAGGTCTAACTTTTGACATGAGAAATTGTAGGTAAATAATGATTTTTAATTGTCTGCAGAACATGGTTACAGAATCATTACTGAATTCAGGAATGTTGATTGTAAGCAGTAGTGGGTACCCAAGATGGGAGCTGCTATATTGGCCCCCATCTAATGATCAAAATATAATGTTGTATGTCCAGGCCTTAGATTTACACAGCTCTACCACACAGTACAGTCCTGCCTGATCTTTCTCTGCTACGGTTCATTAACACTTATTGGTCTCCTCCCCATCCTGTGACTGGACAGTAAAAAGAGAAGCACCTCACTAATGAGCTCATCTCTCTGTCACTCTGCTCTCTCCTCGTATTAGCATGTTCCTTGCACTGCAGCACACCTGACTGGCTCCTCATGCTTCTTCTGTATTAACTCCGTGGTCATGTAGACGGCAAGAAACTGATACCAAGTTAAATTCAGGTACTTACACGGATTGTATTAAAAAATACATTTACAAGTCTATACACTAAAGGGTGAAGAGTTTGGAGAAGGCAGGAGAAGTTAACAATCTAGGACAACATAGCTGAACCGGAAAGTGAGCTGAATTGGAGAATTTTTTCAAATCAGCTATTTTGGCCTAGATTGTTCACTTCTCCTGCCTTCTCCAAAACCTTTACCCTTTAGTAAATAGACCTGTTAATGATTATTTAATGGTGTATCAATGATTACAGAACTACAATAATTTGTGCCTTCTATATATGCCTGGAGCTCAGCTTTATGGTAGCAGCAAATACAATTAAAATTGTGTTAATACAAAGTAAAACTACCTAATCACAACAAAACCGAAAGGCACATCTCACACTGACATAGTGGCACTCAAAAAGCATTAGTAAGCACTTATGACCACAGTAATGCTTGGTTATATAATGGTGTGAGACCAGGAATTTGTTGAGGCTTTATAAATATGTAGCATAAATTAGTTATTTGGGGAGAAGTTTCAAAACAGTATATGTAACAATACTATAGAACATAAATCTGCACTAGCAGCATGGGTCCTACAGCACAGATGGTTGAAAAACTGAATCAGCAGCTGCAGTCCTTACTGCAGTTATTTGCAAATTTGTGTTTTTAAATAGAATTTATATGTAGGAGAATCTAATAAAGACTCACCACACAACATACGTAAATTCACAGTCAGAAAACAGCTATGTATGTGATTTTTTAATAAACACATATTGATTTTTAGAATTTACTTCATGCTGAGTGACTAACGGAAGAAGACCTTTTTAATGAGTTCTCTGCAGCACCAGTGTTCAATAAATTGTAAAGGGATTTTTAAAAAACCTAGTTACATTAACATATTCTAATTGTGTTTTCAATAGTAATAACAAGAGCAGTCTGCATAGAAATGTAATGGGATACTACAGACTACAGTCTACTAGAGTCTACAATCTTTTAAATGTTTTTTCTTTTCATAAAAGTAATCAATTAAATGTAAATAATCCTTAATTTGGGTTAATGTTTTAAATTAACACAGATTAGCCATATTTGTTCATTATATATACAGGTATTGATGGGAAATCTTGTTCAGGTTCAATTCACGGGTGCGTTGAGTGAACATACTAAAAAGTTCATGAGTTGTACACTTTGTGAACCCCATTGAAGTCAAAGGGGGAGAACATTGAAATTCTTTTTTTTCTTATTTTCTATACTAATAAACAAGGTAATGTCAAACAAAGGGCATGGGGAGCTGGAGAGTACCCTGGAGGACTTATGCCAAAGCAAAAATATAATTTGAAATAATTCAGTTTGTCTGGGAGCAGTGATATTACTAATGATTAACCCCTTCATGACGGGAGACGTATACTGTATGTCCCGCGATGAAGTGCCTAAATGACTGGCCACGTACACTGTACGTGACCAGTTATTTGCGGCTCTGTAATGCTGGTAACCGCTGATCTCATCGGATACCATTCATTAAGCTCCCTGGCGGTATTCCCGAGTCTGGCTTGGGGTTAATTTTCAGTACCAAGAGCGGTAACCCCGAGCAGAACTCGGGATTGCACAGAAAAGTGTCACTTACCTTGTTCTGTGAGCCCGCGGTGTCCTCTGCTGTATGCGGCCGGCCGATGCCGGCATTGGAGTTTTAGTTTATTTTTTTGGGCGTCACAGCGGGGGGCAGAGCCGGTCTTAATTAAATAGTTAAGCTTTTGTAAAAGCTTCTTTCTTTTATTAATGAAAGAATTAAGCCGTCACATACAAATACCAGATCGCTAAATAGCGATCCAGTATTTGACAGCTAAAGATAGCAGAGAGGTAGCCAAGTGAGTCACTGGCCCGATGTCTATGAAGCTGTGTGATACATTTCAGGCACAATGTATCACTTCTGATCATCTGGGCACGATCAGAAACCGTTAGTGAGATCTAAATCTGACATGCTGTCAGGATCAGTCTCCAAGGTTATTATTAGCTGTTCCTTAGTTTGGAGCAGCCAAATAATAACCAAAAATTAAAAAAGTTAATTTATCAAGCAGTCATAGTGACTGCATGATATAAATTGACAAAAAAAGTGTAAAAAAATAGTGTAAAAAAATTAAGAAAATAACAATTATATATAAATATATTTTTATACTATAATTACTATAAAAAATAATAATAATCAAAACTTGTGAAAAAAGTGTTTTCTTTACGTTTTTTATCATTTTTTAAATATTTTATTTGAACTAAGTGAGGCGTTAGGTACATATGTGTGATATAATTATATAGCCCTATCTGTCCTCTAAAAAACAATATATAACATGTGTCCTGCTCATACGGACAGGCTGATACAATTAATTTGTTTGCCAGTGGAGCTCAAACGAAAGAAGGTATCCAATTTGTTTCTTTATAAAGTGCACAATGAGCTGTTTTTGGAACAGAGCAAGATCTTTTAGCCAGGATGGAATACTGGCAATGTATCAAACACGTGAAAAATAATGTATGTATAGAAAATGATCACCTTCTCCATATATGCAATGCATTGAGAGACCCCCTCTCTTAAAGTACTGGAAGGTGTGGGAAATGATCGAGGACTTCAGGGATTTGCTTCCACCAGTGTATTTTCACAGGTATACAACAGGATCCCTTATATCAGGGGAGCCCACAATTTTTTGTGTTAAGATATACTTTTTATATGACCAGCTCAATGACATCTACCAACGAAAGTCACTGCAACGCGTCTCCCGCAACAGAACAGCGAGTGCAATGAACGCATTGTACTATTGTGAATGAGCCCTTAGTCAGACCTAGCACTCTTATCAGAAAAAGGTAAACTATAGGACTATTACCTGTAATGGCCAAACTCCTAAAAAAACTTCCTAAGCGCAGTGTGTAATAGACATGTGCAGGGCAAAAAAATTAGTTTCGTTTGAAACAGATGAAAAACAAATTTTCATTTGCTTCATCAGTTAACTTGCCTGAAAATATGTTACTAGCTTTAAGGAAAACTTCCCGGACATGCTAAAGCTAGGAATGAACACTGATTTTGGTTTCAATTTTTTTTTTGTAGTGGGGTTATTTTCATGTGTATTTAGGGTAGTTTATTTCATGTAGTGTTTTTTTTTAATTTTTTGTGTTTTTTATAGTTATTTTGGGTAATTGTCTTGTTTTATATTCTTTATTTTACTTTTTTCACTGTGTTTTTCAAAAATGAGAAAAGTAAAAAACTGAGACTAATCTCTCAAATCCACTCATCTCTATCGAATACACCCCCCCCCACACATCCCCCCAACAAAGGCAGATGCAGTCCATTATGACTCCAACGCAGGAAGATTCTACAGTATTCTGTATACTGACTTAAAGTGCTGCATTCCTACATTTTAAAATTATGAACATATTAGTGACTGACATGGCTATTATAAGTTGCAATACTACAGGAACTTCCTCTATCAGGACCATAGTTGATATCATACAGCATCCAGATGCCGACACTTCTTTAATATCTTAATATCCTGAATTCTCCCTGATTAGCCTCACACTAGTTTCACTAGACATTACCATGTACATATAGTTGCCCTGGAATTAAAGCATTGCAATAATATTATCCCAATATATTTGACACCACCCATCTTAACTTGAGAACTTAATCCTTCACTAGGAAGGTTATTCACAAAGGTAGCCAAAGGATCAGCCGTAGCTCAGTGGCCGTAGCTATATTCACTATAGCCCTTAGAGCTCCTGAAGCTGGCCAAGCAGCTCAGTCGAGCCGAAGGCATATGCATCGGCTCGTCTAAGCTCAAGTGAAGCCCGAAGCGGGACAAGCGTCCGGCTGAAAGCCTCACAACTGACAGCTGGGCTGAGCCAGCCGTGAACTCACGGCTGGCTCCGGCCAGTTGCAATGACAGTTCAGTGTCCCCTGGTTCCAAGGGAACTGTCATGAGAGCTCTGCGGAGCCGGCCTATATATCACGGCCGGCTCCACTGAGCTCTCATTGTAATGACAGTTCAGCGTAACCTGGGGACACTGAAATGTCATTACAATGAGAGCTCTGCGCAGCTGGCCGTGATATCACCGCTGGCTCCGCCGAGCTCTCATTGTAATGAAAGCAGGTCCCAGCCAATAGGAAACAGTTGGGGCGTAGCTGGCTGTCACTGCTAGCTCTGCCCAATCATTTTCTACTTTTTTGTTCCACTTTTTTTCGATTCTGCTCGGTACCACAGAGGTACCGAGCAGAATAGCCGAGCCGAATCCCGTTCGGCGGCATTCGGCTATTCACTCACTGCCATTCGGCCCCTATGAGGATAGGCTGAACGGCAGTGCGTAGCCTGCCGGAGATTCGGCTCAGCCGATCCAGATGTTGGATCAGCTGAGTCTAACTCCTTCTGCACTTTGGGTCAGCCAAACCAAGCCGATGTACGGCTGATTTTAGCCGATATATGGCTGAAATCAGCTGTACAAGCCTGAAGTGAATAGCTGAACAGCGTTCGACTCACTTCACTTCGGGTCGGTTATTCACACGGTTGCCCTTTAGGTCTTTTCCTACTAAGCTGTATCTGTGTGTGCTACTACAGATAGGTAAATGCAGTGTTACTGCTATACCTAAACCTGCTTGTACACAGTACTAGAAGTTTATTTGCTTAGGGTTACAAACAAAAAGAAATGCCAAAAAAACAAACAATTGGAGCAATTAAACTACAGGGTTATTCACAAAAGGGTGAAGATTTTGGAGAAGGCAGGAAAAGCGAACAATCTAGGCCAGAATAGCTGAACTGGAAAATTAGCTGAATTGGAGAACTTTTCCAAATCATCTATGTTGTCCTAGATTGTTCACTTCTCCTGCCTTCTCCAAACTCTTCACCCTTTTGTGAATAACCCTGTAAATAAACTTGATGCAAATACATTACTTAGTGTAATGCAGCAGCAGCCCACCTGTCAACCTCTCCATCAAAGAAAAGTCAGCCCATTGGCATCTGCTGCTTCTGCTGACTTGAAATTGAAATTATTGGATTGGCCAACTGTCATTTCTATGGCCAGCTTTATAGTCAATATTTAACCGGGCAGCAAGCAATAAGGAGTCAACTTACTGACAGATCTGCAATGAAATCTGGCCTTTGATTAACTTTTGTTAAACATATACACTTTCATTTCCTTGGGTTATCCACCCGGGTCATGCAGTCTCGGACCAGGGTGTCTCAGCCCACTGGAGTGAAGAGCCTGAGAGAAACAAAAACTAGTCATAAGACTCCCTTTTTTCCCACAGTGCATATCCGGATCAAAAATAGCAATGTGCATGAGACTCAAGACCGTAAAGACCAACATGGCCAGAGCTATAAAGCCCTCGATAACCCATCAAAAGTTGAGAGAACAAAAATCTAAGTTATCAAACCAGAAGGAAACCAGCGATCATAGTTACGTGGTGGGTCATGTCGAGTGCCACGATTGATACCATCAGTACGATATGGTGTAAAACAAATACTTCGACCCTATGGATCCCAAAAGCAGTTCAATCACTACTTTGATGGTGAAGAAAAAAAACGTGAAACTATTTTGTGATTGTAAGCTGTTGTATCTCAGGTAAGTTGCCGTGTAGATAAACCGCCATCTTGCCGATGTGAAATGCAGATTTTGTGGTCTCGAGGGTCCGGAGCTCCTCACATATGCGGCTTGCTCTGTAGGCGCCGGAACCGGAAGTCAGCAATATATTTTTGTAGTATACGTTAAAATATCTGTTGCTTCTGGAATCTCACTTATGCCACTTTCACATGAGCATTATCAGTTGACCAGTAGATGAAAACTGAAAACTGATGAAAACTGAATCCGTTTACACCCGTTTGTACACCCGTTGTCAGATCAGTTTACATTCGTTTTTTACATGCCTGGTTTGGGCCTTTTGTTATTATAGTATGGTAAATTGCCATGATTATTTGCTCTCGCTAGTGGCAGAACTACCGCCATAGAAACCCGCACAGCTGCTAGGGGGCCCGAGCAGAGGGGGCCCGGTGAGGAGGAGAACTTGTGCAAATAGTTCTTCTGCCGTCTTCCACTCCATCACTTGTATTACAGTGCAGCTGCGGGTGCTTGACCCCTCACCTCCTTCATGTCAGTGTGAGCTGGATAGTGCTTAGCTCTTCCTGATCGACGGCAGGTGTTCATTGACGCCTCCTGGACATTCCTCCTTCACATATGCAAGCAGCATACTGAGGTGAGCCGGGCTAACCTACATGCTGAGCTCTCTCCATCACACCGGGCAGCTGCAAGGAGTAATGTGACCTGACCTGGAGGGTGATTAATGTTGCAGTGATAAGGCAGTTCAGTGTCCGCTGAGTACATTGCTTGTATACAATGCATGTGTTCACTTAAACATGGGGGTGGTATGATTGATAACACTGCAGCCACCAAAGAAGCTGTGGAGAAAGGTTTATATTTAACCCCGCCTTTCCCCAGCTTTATTGGTGGCAGCCCTGTCAACCATTAAACTTCCAAGCTTTAGTGTAGGTATGCATTGTGCACAAACCCAGACCCCCCCCCCCCTTTTCTCTAGCCTACAGTAATTAGGCCCAGTTCACATCTGAGCGATCTGAGATCTTGCGGCGATCCTGGAAACGCGCACAAACGCAAACCATGCTTGTGGTGCCATTAATTTCACGGTGCAATCGCACACAGTCAAAAAAAACATGGGTTGCTCATCGCACAAAAAGGTACGGCACACAACCGCGCGCAGTTTCAGGATGCGTGGTCCCGGGCCGCCAAGATGTGAACCAGGCCACAGTGGAAACCTGCCATTAATTACTTTCTGCTGGGAAGGGGAGGGCTGATTGATGCACAACGCATACCTTTATTGAATTGGTGGGGTGGGGCATTTGCCATTAATTATTTTATGCTGGGGGGAGGTGCACAATACACACCTTTAATAAATCCGAGCAAATGGGGTATAACAATTAACACTGCTGCCACCAATGAAGCTGGGGAAAGGGGGGAGGGGGTAATTATACATGTAATTATACACCATTTCCCAGCTTTATTGGAGGCAGTTTTAAAGTAGTGTGAAAGGCTATAAAATAACCCACCTTTTAAACATTGCCTCCAAACAGCTCTTATTTTTGCTGCATACATTTTTTAATAAATCTCAATGAAAATACTTATTGTAATCTTTATTTTAAGTGGTTTCATGACCACAAAGCTCTGGCAAATGTGTCTGTCAGCACAGCTCGTAGACAGTAACTCTTTCAGGACCAACAATGCCTTATTGCTATGGACTCCGGGATGACATTACAGCTCTAAAGATTCCACTTGAAAAAAGATTCAAAAATATCTCCATTGAGATTTATTAGAAACTATGCAGCAAATAGAAGCGTTGTGGGGCGGCAACATTAGTGGGGGGTGTTCAATTGAGTTTTTTGGGAAGGGGGGCCCATAAAACTTTTGCTATGTGGCCCGGTGATTTCTAGTTATGCCACTGGCTCTCCCCCAGCATGCATTGAGTTTGCTAGGCCACATTACAACATCAGTCCCAAAAAACGGATGTAATCTGAACTGATAGAAACTGATCACCAGTTTCCATCAATTTGCATCAGGTTACATCAGGCCTGGTCAGTCACAACGGAGAGTTGATCCATCTCAAATTGCAGATCTCAACTAACACTGGTGTTTCCTGATGAAAACTGATGGTCATCAGTTTCCATTCACACTGCCATAGAGATGCATTGTTGTCTGTTTGGTTACGTCCATTTTTTGGAACTGATGTCGTAATACAGCATGGCACGCTCAATATATGCTGGAGGAAAGCAAAGAATCATGGGAATTTACCATACTATAATAACAAAAAGTTAAAAACTGCTTTTAGAGCAAAGCAACAGGTTTCCTGATGGGTCAACCACCCACCTAATCACTGATACTCACCTTTACCACAATTCCCTGCTGATTCATGCCTCTGACTGAGTGCTAAGTCTAATTCTTGTGTTAGTTCCATGTCAGTCTGTGCTGGTGGTTATACAGGATTAAAGTGACACTAAACTCGGGAGGTAAAATCTAAAAATGATACACAAATAACATAAATGTTTTTAATGGTTGAGGTACTTAAATGCATTTTTAAGATTTAACTCCTGAGTCTGGTTTCACTTTGAGGGTTAATTGTTAGTGTTATATGGCAGTTTGTGGGTTAATTTTTAGGGTTAGGTGAAGAAGTGCATCAGTTAAATGCATTTTTAAGATTTAACTCCTGAGTTTAGTGTCACTTTAATGATCTGCCCCCCTCCCCCACATGACATTGTTGGGACCTGATAATTGCTGGGTATACTTGATATTTTCAAGGGCTTTGACAGATGAATGGAGAGACAGAAATGTACTGCCAAAAATCAGCAGGAGGTGTGGTGGCCTGTCAAGAGAACCCAAAAGGGATAAAGTGACAGATTTTCTTTAATAACAAACAGCCTTTTTAACATTTAATAAAAGTGGGATAAATGTCAAGGTATAAACATAGTAATATACCGTATATTTCTATGTTGTTAATAATACGTTTACACAATCTCAAGGCTTTCCAATTTCACACTAATAACGCAATTGTCTGATGCTTTAGGAAGTGAATTGCAGGTGTATTAGCCAGTGTTATGCAGAAACTGGAAAAAAAAGTTTTCAATGAATGCTATTTTTAAGATCTAATAAAATGTATGATTTATACTTTCAGGCTTTAATTGAAATTATTTTATTTTCTTACATTGACCACAAAAGCACTGTTCTAACATATTACTGTTCTGGGAAATGCCATGTTTTTTCTTGCCATGAAATACATCAACACTTTCACACTTAGAAATTTTGCTCAGGTTGTCAAATCTACAAAGTTAAAGAAGTTGTTTAAAGGATTTTATTTCAACAATACCATTGCCAGGTTCATTTTTTCCAACTGACACTGCATTTGCTTGCCAATAATTATTGCTTTGGACATGATAATACATGAAATTGTAGAGGCATTGAAGTAATGAATGAATAACTTTTTATTGATGAATATGAAAACCAAATATATGCTAATATGCAACGTCCCTGCTCTGGACTATATATATATATAAGTATTCTTCACAAATGGTAAAGATGTCCAACTTTACTACACAAATAATTTTTATGAATCTCCAAACTATGCTGATTATGCAACCTTGAAAAGGGGACATACAGTATATAAAATGTTGACTATGGATTTGATTCCTCTACAGATAAAACAGATAAAAAGTACCTTTAGACTCGGCCCCTCAATACCTCACAGGTCATTATTCCTAGATCTTGCAAAAACAAAACAAAAAAAAAAGAAACTGGTTAAAGTCAATAAACACTTTAAACTACAAAAAAAATGGTCTTCCAGTCTTGGAATATATGTGTTCAGAGTGGCAATCCTTTAGGACTTCTGGAATAGCCAAAAAGATCTATGTGGGTTGCTAGGTTACATTAAAATAATATGTTCTCCCTATTTAGTGTTTTATTAATAATGTATAATAACCATATAAAGTGAATTTAATGTATTATTTACATCACCTATGAAATAATGTCAAAATTGGAATAACTGAAACTGACCCTGTAACTCTGGCTCCACACTAAGCAAGAGTATGCTATATACTTACCTTTCCAGTGACCTGCATCTTAAAACTCCACCGTGTGGCACATCCCTGGCTGCTGCAGGTATCCAACCCTTCAAGGAGTACTTGTACTCTATTATTTTCACATACTTGGGTAACAAGAAAATTAGAAATGTTAAGCCATGCAAAAACACACAAGACCTATATAAGTAACTAGACTTTCTTGGATGAGTGTTTTAAGTGTGACCTTGAAAGTATCACTGCACAACAGTGTTATAGTTATGGTGAAGAGCCATTTAGAGCAATTCCTGGTCATGTGAATACTGCAACAAATCAGGTCATTTCTGTCTGTAAAAATGAGCTGCTTACTTATCCAATCTGGTAAAACATACATCTTGCTTTTTGCAAATATTATCCTATATAACTGCTTAAAATTAAAATGCTATTAATAATTAAAACTGTGGTTTACCTATCTGTCCTGATAAAAAAAATTATACTTTTAATGCTTCAAAGTATTTTATTTAAACTATAGGCTCTCTAGATTTATATATGAAAAAAGCTCTGGACAAAACAATATGTGATAACTGTAAAGAGATTAGCAAAGTGACGAAGAACACTGTATTATGAAATCTGAAATCAAAATTGATGCAAATTTGAAAAAACCCTGCCCCGCACTCAATATCAATGATTAAATAATTTGAGAGAAGAATGAATATATCTACTGTTAGATTGCTGATAGATAAAGCCCTTATCATGGAGTATTAATGCTTAAATAATCCCCAGTGTCCGCATATCACATTTATACAAGTGGAAATTGACTTTCAATGCAATAAAATGACACTATTCATCTGCATGCAAATCTAGAACAGACAAATATTTGGCACTAGCAAAAGAAAAACGGATGTTTTCCATTAATCTTGAAAGATTTGCCTGGCAATTTTATCACATTTTCTTAAAAAATCTATACAGATTTAAGGTTAAGTTTTGAATTTAATTGAAGTAACCTTTTGTCCAATCTCACTATAATGAAGTGAAATGCAGTTAAACTCCACTGGGGCCATTAATCTGAAACACTCTATTAAAACAACTGGAGAAAGATTTTTTAATAAACAGTGTGAACTCAGGCCCATGTGGAAATGTAATTTAGAGGGAGTTTGTGTCTCGGCTCAACTGTTTATTAAATCACCATCACAAGCGCAGAAAGCTTAAGACATCTCTTTTTCAGACTCATGCTGCTAGGAAATTTATAGCATTTGTAGCGTCCAGTCTGAAAAAAAAAGTTTAATAACATTTAAAAATACTTTGTGACTGGGCAATAAAATAACTAAGCAATTACTTTCAGTAATTTATATAGGAGAATATACTGAACATATTCTGAGTGTAAAATATAGAAAATAACTACCATAATAAAGAACAAGACCCGCTAAAAGGACTAAAGGTTTTATCAATTTTTTATTGCAGTGTGACTGCAGGGCACCATAAATATATGCTATATTAATAGTGTTTTAAGACGAGGTTTGTAAGAAGAAAGGGAATGAAGAAAGCATGCTTCAGAAAGTGACCCTTAACTAATAGTTTATCATTTCCTGAAGACTTTTGTTTTATGAGCTTAACCAGAACACAAGAAAACACAAATATACATAGCAATGCTCATGTTGAAGGGCTTCTGTGACACACTTGATTTAACCATTTGAGTCCCCAGGCTTTTTTCTCTTTGTTTTTTATTTTGACGATGAGCATTTTGTTTTTATTTTGGCGTTGTCTCAGTTCCACATGTTATATCTTTTAGGTTTGATAATCTACTGTACCTTAATATATTATACATAGGTTTTTTTTTAGGACAGAGAAGGCTTTAATTTGGCAGCAAATCTAGATACATATATTTTTGTTGGGAATAAATTGTTTAAAAAAGTGAATTTTTATGTAATTTGTGCACCTCCATATATTTACCCCAAAATGTAATTAACAAAGTCTGCTGGTTAAAATGATCTCACATTGGTGCAACTTTTACGTAACATAGCAGAATGGTAAAGCTATATTACGGCTAACGCAAGGGGAAAAAAATCATATTGCATAAATTGTTACTGCAACATTAGGATAAGATTAGGTCAGGTTGACAAGGGCACAAATAGACAAGATGCTACCTTTTCAGGTTTGCTTAAATTTCAAATTACATTGTGTTCACTTTTGTGAGCCTTTAAAGCTTGCACAGTGAATGCAAATGTCCACTGGATCATTCAATGTCATTACTGTGACCTGGGGATTAATCTGGGGAGGACATTTGTATTCATTGTTAGGATATGGAGCAGGCTGTAGAAGCAATGATCAGCTCTTGGATGAAACAATCAGCTCCTAGGCTTAGTGCAGGACCCCCGATGCCACAAGTAGCCAGAGGTTCCAGAGCTAGTGCTGGCAGGAACCCCCAGGAGCCTCTGAGAATATATGACAATAATCTAGCTGGGGTGCCCTTATTGAGTCCTGGAGGTTGCAGGCGGTTCCACTTTCCACTTTCTTTTCAGAAGATAAATCACTGACACCAATTTCAATCTGAGTGATATTCTGTTCCTTTTCTTGCAATATTGGTGGGGCTTCTTGATCAGGTTCTTATTCAGATGGTGCTGACTGTGTCACTTAATGAGGTTTTGTGACAGAAGTGTTTAATTAATAATTACACTTATGCTGATTATTAACTTGGTGTCTGGATGCAAAATTCTGCAAGCCTTTTGGGAACTGTAGCTGACAAATATAACATTCCTTAGTACAAGGTTCTCATTTTGGATGTTCTTATTTTGGAACATGAACATATGCTTTGCTTACAAAAATCTTAATGTGATGCAGGTCAGGATTCTTTTTATTCCTTTAGCTCAAAATTAGTGTTCTCTTTTTTTTTTCCAGATATTTCATTTTGGAGATAGCAGGCTGTCATAACTGTCTCTCCCAGGATGTTGTTAGTATATGCACATCAAAAAAACATTCTTCCGTCATTATCATTCTAAGCACAGTTCATACTTTCTGAAAAACCGTAGTGTACTAAATTGTATGGTACAGTGGTCTAAAATAATTCCGTGCATGCACAGAATAGCTTGTGTTTTACCATTTTCGTTCTCTATGGCATTATCTGTTTGGAGTATTTTGATCATTTTAGGCAAGATATTGTTCAACTTTATGTGAAACTTCATCTTTGCTGTGTATAAATGTGAGAAAACGTTCCTGGAATCTGAGCTTTTATAAGACTACATACTTTTGGGAAAATATTTCCTGGTTCATTTTCCCCTTTATGCAGCTGGTAGACTTCACTATTTTACTGCATCGGTCAATATTTATGCTACTGACATGATGATCTTTACCTAGCTTCTTAATTGTTTCAATACACCTCTGTCCAAAGGGACAGTGCCCAGTGTGAATGCAGTTCAAATGTTTTACCTCTTTGACAGTGTTAACCACTTCTAAACTCTTCAACTTATACATTTATACATAGCATGTAGCTTCCTTTCATGATATTGCAGCTGTAATCTTAAAATGTTACTATATGTCCTTGGTTGGTGAGCTTCTTCACTGACAATAGGCTACTTTCAAGAGAAGGAACATATTGTACATAGGTATCTTTCTGATGACTGTTTGGGATAGAAGAGAGTGTAGATAACTTTTTTCTGTTCCTTCTGAAACCATATACTGTCCATAAGCTATTGGGATTCTTTATGTCTTGCTTTGATCAAGCTGAGTAAATACATATTTATAATTGGCAGTATGAACTGTAGTTCCAGAGTAAATGCACCAGGTAACAAATGATGAGGTGTCCTCTTTGGAGTGAAGGAGCTTTTGTAGTTTAACTTGTCTCATTTTCTGATTCATTCTAGTTGATCAAATTCTACATTGGATCTTGCAGATTTTGCTGCAGGAGCATTGTCACTGCTTGGACTTTCTGTTTTAGAATAAGGTCATCATCTGAGCAAACATAAAGTACTGTAAGAAGTGTATCATAGCTGTCTGGGAGGCCATTGAGTAGCATTGCTGGTAGTCAGATGATGAAGTCTTTTATTTTTTTATCCGGCAGGTTTTCCATATTTTTTTTCTAAGGTACTTCTTATATAGTCCTGCATGTGCTGGCCTTTTGTAAGTTTTGTCTGGTATAGTTTTAGCTTTCTAAGTAACTAATTACAGTTTATTTAGGAGATTTGCTCTTTTTAATTTACTTTCTGTAGCTTCTTCCACATTACTTGCAGTTTTGCACTTGCATATGTGCACAATTTGTTCATCATCTAAGCTTTTTGATCCTTTTCTGTCCACTCTGTAGGTGGTTTAGATCTGGGCTCTTGTAAACACTTCCGTGTACCCTCTCTTAGCAGTATCTTAGTTTTTCAACTTTCAAGACTGGTAGTTCTGGCTGGTCAAATTCAGGGGTGACCCCATAATGAGGCAGCCTGATTGGTCATCTCACTGGAGGGGACGGCAGGTGCAAGGGGATGAAAGCAAGATCATTATGGGGACACTATAAGGTTGTGGGCAAGTTCAGCCGCCCACAACCTCCCGCCCAGCTGACAGCTAGGCCATTGCTCGCCGCCTCCCGCTTGGCCTCCCGCTGCCTCCTGCCCAGCTGACAGCTTGGCCCCCTTCTGCCTGGCTGCCTCAAGTTATAAGAAAAGTAGAGACAGCCCTGGTCAGATTAACAAGTGGACATTATGATCAAACACTTTTAGTATCATCATATATACTTTCTGACATTTTTCTTTTCCTAGACTGTTTTGCTGTAACTCTGAGCTGTATCTGTATCTGCAGCAGTGTTGAGAACTTTTGCTGTAGCTGGACCCATAACCTGTTGGAAAGCTGCTGCAGATATGACTCTTACCAGTCAAGATGGTGCTGAAAACATGGCTGGGCCCTTCTTGTTTTATGTATTCATTTATTGAAGTTGTTTGTCATATGAACAAGCGCTTTCGGGACCAGACAGGGTCACTTCATCAAGCGGGTAATCGCACTGCGGGTGGGAGGCATGGCTGTGGTGCCATTGACTTGAATGGCACCACTATGCCCTTTCCCGCCCCAGAACGCAGGGAGGCTTAATTATGTGATGTTGTGTGCGTTCCAGCCACTAAAAATGTTGGATTGCACTGGATTAGGTGTGAACATGCCCTAAGAGAGAACTTCAGGTGCACTGAATGCTTATGCACCAAAGGCTGGGCTGTGCATGCCTAAGGTATTGGCTGGTTGCAGCCTGATAACAGGTGAAATTGTGTGCATTACATTATACAAGGATTAAACATAACACACTCCACCATCTAGTGGCAGAACTGCTAATCACAGTATAATTTTTAAGAATGGTTGTTGCACGTATATCTGTGTAAACTACACACTAACAGTGACTTTTTTTGCTAAAAAAATTAATAAATTATTGATTTATAGTTATCCAAGTTCCAGATTTAATTAAATGTTTTTATTATTTGTTTAAATGCTTTCATGAATTAGCACAACTTGATCTGCTGAACTGTATTGTGCTTAATTCCAATTTCATGATATTTTCAGTACTGCCTGCCACCCATTCCCATATATTGTATATCCAGGGTCCATTGTATAATGATCTGTGTCCTGTTAGGACACATAATGAATGTCAGAGTCCACAATCAATAACGTGCTGTGCATACTTGCACTTAAGGGCAAAAGCAAAATGTTTTAAAAGCAGTTTACTTCCAATTTAATGAGCAGTGGGGGTGCGGGAATAAGTCATACATAAATATATTGCAGCGCACAGGTTGAGAAACATTGTTTTGGGAGATGAGTCTGCTCAGTGTCTGAAATTAAAAGAAAACCTAAGACAAAATCAACAGGCTTTGCTGGCTTTGCCAGTAGTATTTACTCAGAATTTTTAGCTAAATACAGAATTCTTAAATAAATAAACATGCCTTATTTTCAGTATACGCTTATGCCTGGCAACAACTAACGGTTTATAATTGCATCTTTCAGCTTGCATTGTGCATAAAATGTGCTAACCAAACAGTATATTATATGTGTACAGATAATTTGTTTAATAAAGCAAAATATACTTAAGTCTCTTACACAGTGTTAAAACAACAAGCTCAAACACTGTTTTTACAATCAATAATAATAGAATGTACCTGGAGCAGCTGCTGGTATTGATTTATAAATAACATTATAGTTAACACAGCCACTATCCGTTTCAACTGCAGTAGTCACTTCTGTACACAAGGGCTAAATAGATTCTCAACTAAGTAAATACAGCAACCCATTTGCCATGCAGATGCTGTGGAAACTTCTGCTGTATTATGCTCTGTGTAATCTGCTCCATCGATTCAGAAAGTAAATAGAAGGTAATAAGAAAATCAATTTTCTGAGCTGATTGAATTTGAATTCAGTCACTTGATCCACTCTACAATTGATGCCCACTTATGAAAATCGAGAGACTTCCACTTTCTTGCTGGGAGTTTGCTGAAGCTTTAAATCTTCTTCCGAAAAAATACTTGGAGAGCAGCTGGAGGTGGTAAGGCAGCTGAGGAGAAAGAATCATTAGTTGACACAAACTACCAAGGAATGTCCTACTTTTCGACTCCATTTCACAGGATCCTGCAGAGCATGGTGCGTCTTTAAATTCAAAGTCTGCTAGAAATACCTTATAAAAAAGCATACTTATTGTTACATAATGCAGTAAGAGTCACCAGACTTTTTACTTTTTCTTACAAGTGGAGATGTGCAGTGTGATATAAAATATATGAGGAAGCAGACACACGTTCTGAAGCAAATGATAATCCTTTGTACTGCCAGAGTACAGCTCATTGTAGAAGACGAAAAAATAGATAAAGAAATGTAACTTAAGGCCTTTAGTTATCTTCCAGACTCTCCGTGGGGACAGAAATGGAAAGAAACCTAACTGCCTAAATTTGAGATAATATTTTTCAAAAACATTATAATCAGTGTGTCTAATCTTTGATAGTTACTTAAAATCTGTCATTGAAATGCATTAACGGCATTTTGCTTGTTTCTTGCAGCAGTGGAAGAACAGCATGTTTGAAAACAATTACAGAGAAGAATTTTGATCTGTAAATGCCAAACAGACAACATGTCTTGTGTGCAAGAACAAACAGAAAAAAAACCCATTAAGGAATCCTTATACAAAAAGGAACAGGGATGATGGTAGTTGTTTTCCATGACAACTAGGGAAGAGTGAATATGCTTGAGTTCAGTTTGCAGGGAATTTGTCAAACCCATCATAAATCTCAAAAATTGCAAACTTAAATCCAAACACCATTAAAGTCTACGGGTCGGGGGGGTACATGTATATGAAAATCAATTCTGAACATTGTCAAACCTAATAGGCAAGAGACTGTCAAACAAAGGACACGGGGAGCTGAAAACTGCCCTGGGGTGATGCAATACAAAAGTACATAATAAATAAAAAAGATCAGCAGACAGAGGGTCTCCTTTTTATGTGACATGAGAAAAACACCATTCCTTTTAGTTGCCTTTAGGCTGTATGCAGTGTTCCAGAAAAGTAAGATTCTTGTTGACAGCATCAGTGACATTGTATTCATGCTTTACATATTTTGCTTGTTTCATGTAGCTTTTGTGATAGTTTTTGATGTGACACCTGATTTTTTTTTTTTCCAAACAGATCTAAAAGTATATAGGAAATTAAGCCCTCAACTTCATACAAATCAGCTGGTAGCACACTGCACTGCATTGTCTCAAAAGTTCTCAACATCTCAAAACAATGTACAAAAACACTTCAAAACCACAACACCATATTTCATGAATCCTTTAAACCCCCCTACCTTCCCTGTATTCCCCAATCTTTCTTAAAGATTTCAAATGTAGACTTCAGGTATGTGTGTGCAGTTAGCTAGCTTCAGAACAGTACATGAGCACTTGAATAACAGCAAATTGAAGGAGCTCTGCAGTGTGGGTCTTTCTTTTTAAGCATCTGCTGCCAATAGCACTATTGTGGTCTGCAGCTTCTGCCTGCAGTGTTTCAGCCATGGTAAAAGTATCAGCCATTTGAGCACCTCATGTATGAAGAAATACATGAATATGCACTAGACATGTGCGATTCGTTTCGTTCCGAATCGAAATTCGGACGAATTTTCGGAAATTCGGACATTCGGATGTATCCGAATTCCGAATTACAGACATAACGAATGCAAACGAATCCGAATTTCCATTTCCGAAATTCGGTAGCGTTCGTACGAAGGTTCGTTTCGTTTTCTGTTCGTATTCGTTTCTTATTCGTTTCTTATTCGTTTTGTTCGTTGGAGCAAAGTGACATTAGAGAAGGAGAAAAATATTTTTTCCCCCTCAAATGTCACTTTTGCTGCAAACGAACGAAACGAATAAGAAATGAATAAGAACAGAAAACGAAACGAACGTTCGTACCAACGCTACCGAATTTCGCCCGAATCCGAATGCCGAATCCGAATTGACTTTCACACCCGAATCCTGAAAAACGAAATAACACAAATCCGAATTTAAAACGAAACGAAACTAAACGAATTTTTTGGCAGTGCACATGTCTAATATGCACCACAGAGCTTGGTGGTCGGCAGCGAAAGGGACATCCTCCTCACTCCTCAAGATCACATAGTTGCCACTTTCTTTTAGGGTGCTGCTAATGAATCATTTTCCTCCTCCTCATTCCTCTGATACATAGCAGTCATGTGTTTTGGCCTGCTAATGCATACTTTTCCTCCTCCTCAAGGGTGTATAGCATTAATTTATGTTAGGCTGGCCACTATTTTTCTATTTTTAGGTGGCTGCTATAACCATGGCCTACTACAGACCTTTGCTTTGCTGCTGTAGAAAATAATTTTCCCAAACCACTTCTATGCCCTGTCTCTTCATGCATGATTTGCCTAATTTTGTGACCTGTGCTACACTGCAATTCACCAGTGGAATTCACTGTGCAGCTTGCCCAGCACCATACAGCATTTTTCCATCTTCCAAATTGATTTACGCACCCACCATGTAAGTGTCACATCACATGCCTGAGGAAATGTCCCAGCATGCTCCTGAATTGTTTCTTTTCTATGTAATCATGCAATACAGATGAGCCTCAAGCTTTAAAACAAGCTTGTTGGTCTGCTGTAACATATTTTATCCATGTTATACATCGTGAGTCATTGCAGCTCCCTTTTATCTTTTGGTTAATTTCAGTATGGTGCTGGAAAGGAATATACTCCACACCATATAGGTGTGACACTACTCTGGGATGCCCATTGGCTTTCCTTTTACTTAAATGCAATCTGGGGCATGCATGAGCAAGTGCCAACTGGTAACAGAAACAACTGTGTGGCACTAACTAGCAGTAAGTGGGCATCAATATTCAGTCACAGTTTAGTTATGTCCCATTAGGGGATTGTTCTCTAACCAGAGCATAATTGCACCTTTATAGGCAAAAAGATTCACACAGAGAACAAAACCTACTATTCACATTATGGTTTTACACACACACCCTTCTACTTTCCATGTTACAAAAGAAATACAATCATTTGAAGTAAACAAGCTTTAACATGTATCAGTGAATAGAATTTGACAGTAGCCAGGAAAGCTGCACTTTATGAAATTTAGTTGGATTTAGGCAGGATTTTTAAAAGTACCCTTGTAGCTTAGTACAATGGCAATAACCGTTTGAAAGAACAGCAGAATGACTGGAACCCAAGACTTCTTTCACTCGAGAAAAAAGCCTTGTGAGCATTGAATAATAAGAGCTTAAACATTAAAAAATAATATGTCCCTTGCACATAGGAACTTATCATATCAAGCAAAGAGACTGCTGGTGCAGCAGTGAGTTCTATGCTCGATGAAAGAAAAGGGTTGAGCGAAAAAAATAGAGCAGTGTATGGCCAGCTTTATGCAATGTTCACAATGACACCAAATATGCTCTGAAAGACACAGGACAACCATTGGGATGTGATGGATTGCTTGGCAGTTCTATATTGACCTTGTTCTTTAATTTATTGCACTTGTCTTGGAAAGTCTAATAAAAAGTAGAAAAAATACAAAAATAACATGTTTTCACAAAGCCAGTTTTAGTGTACATTCTTTTAAAAATACCACTTCATATATGAAAATAATGTATAGCACCAACACTTAGGAAGAACAGAGGTAACAGCTCGTCTGCATGAAATTATCTAGAAATTCACATGGCTAATAATGCCACACGGAGTCACATGGTCTCCGTGGTAATCTGTCTTCCCTACTACAGTAACTATTCTACAAACAAACTGTAAACAGGCAACGCGTGCTAGAGAAAAGCAATGGCAGTAAATAACAATGTCGTAAACTCAGCAGTCTGATTTAATATATCAAATGTTTCATATTTCTCAAACCAGACACAAGCCGTAAAATGCTAATACCATTATTAAGAAAACTCCAGTAAATAATTTCTAGGACAGCATCAGATTTATGGGCTCTAATACCATTTTCACAAGTAACTGTTTGACAGTGAGTATCAAAGGAGAACTATGCATGATTTAGTTGACCTAAGCAAATTCCGTTTTCTCAGTGTAGAAGTTGCCATTATCAAAGCACATGCAAATAACCTGAAATAACCTGGAAAAGGACAAGTTAAGAAAAATATAGCAACATTGAACTTGTAGAATTTAAGGAAAAAGGCACTTCTCCAAAATAGATTTAACATTACCCTTTAAATATAAATGATTATAGCAGTGCCTTTGTTTAATACCCTAGCTGTGTCCCTGGGGATTTGTAGTACTTTACAGGAAAGATAGCAGTGGCAGAACCGTGCCCCAGAAACGCGTAAACCATTTATCAATACAGGGATCAAGGTTACTGGTGTTTTACATCGCTCCAGATTCTCCCTGCCAGGGGTTCCGTCCTCTCACCCTATTCTACTGGTTTTTATTCAACCGAACTGTTGTAAGTACAGCCTTAGAGCTGCGTGTTTTTACTATTAAATAACATTTTTACACTATGGAGGCGCTCTCTTTTGTTCCTTTTCTCATAGACTGGTGGTCCATCTAATCTGTGGAAGCTGCCTCCATCATGTTTGCTGTATTTTTACTGCTGGGCTCTTTTTGGATTTGAAGGCGCCGGTATTGTTTTGCAATTACATAAATATAATATAAAGAGGGCCAACAAAAATAATCTAGCAATAACCACAGAAAAGTAATGTCATTAAAATTAAAAGATACACAGAACAGATAATTCGTATTATAATAAGCTTTCTCCAGGATGAATGACATTTTGAAAAAAACAGATCCCACCCCAGGCCTTTTTAACTCATTTAAAGGTCCCAGGTCTTCATGCATCTGCATGGTAGTACGGGAGAGTCTGGTCTGCAGTTCCCACATTATTTCCTGGTGATGAGGCCACTGCCATTTACTGCTACAACTGTCTATCATAGGGTCCAGCAGTACTTAGGAATTGTATAATGCAAGGGTCAGACACCAGACTGGTTGGCTTGACTGTTGGAAAGTACGAAAACCTACAGTCACTGCTTCTGGAAAAGTTTTAATATACATTTTTTCAAGCATGTTGAAGCTAAAGTTAAATTCAACCTAAAGTGACAGAAAAGTTTTCTAAAGCATCGCTGGTACCAAGTAGCAGGTATCGTCAGGTAAGTCAGCTCAGCTTTGAGCGCCAGACGCTGGTGTGCAAATTTCAGTAACTGTGAAGATCTAAACTTTAAATAGATGACATTTAGTTGGCTGAAGCACTGTGTAAACCAAATTTGTTACCTTTTTTAGTTTTTTTTTCATTTCTACATGTACTCATTACAAGGTCGCTAAAGGCAGGCTTCATTAGAGTGACAACATTGGACATTGCTTGCAAAATGTGTGCCAGTATGGCCAATTGCAGTCTCCATTGGTAGCACGTACAAAAGGGTGACAATGAAGGAGTGACCCCATGGCAGGAAGTCCAGTACAAAGATAGCCACACTCCATGGGTCCTCCATAACATATTCAAACATTATTGTAATCCACAAACCAATATACACCACATAACACTCTCCATCGAAAGAGAGTCCCTTTCACGCGTTTCATCTGCAAGGGTTTAATCATAGAGATCAAAGTGTATGAGAGGCTTGTTAAGAAAAATCCTGTAGTATCCAAAAAAATCATTAAACCAAGATTACAGTTTGCCACTGATCATATAGGCAAAGACCTTCTGAAACAATATACTGAAGAATGCTCAATCAAAGATAGAGTAGTCCAATCACAGTAACAGTAGACATGTTTGCCGCTAACCAAAGACAGTATTTCAGGAACAGAATCTCAGAACAGCTGTGAAGCATGGTGGTGGAAATGGTATGGTTTTGGGTTGCTTTGCTGCTTCAAGGCCTAGGCAGCTCACAGTCATCAAGCCAATTATGGCGAACCTGTTTTTCCCCTCCATTTCTTTCTCTTACAAATATGATTGCTACTCTGTGCAGACTGTTTTGTTTCTTTACCCCTCTTCTCCACCATATATATACATCCACATCTCTCCTGCCCTCTCCATAGTACTGCACTTACCCCCTCCTGCTCATTCTGAAGCACATGCTAACATTACCTCCAGGACTCTAAGGCATGTGTACTCATATAAAACTCACTCCCATCTCACTTTCTTTACCCTAGTGCTTCTCCTGACTTCTGGGATATTTTCCAAATCCTGTCTTTTAGCTAATATTCACCCCCACACCCAGCCCCCTGTTTCCTCTGGCAGCAGCTGCAATCCAAACACTCTCAGTTCAATTCTCCTGCTCCCAAGAACCTTCATGTGCTCTCTGAAATGCCCACTCTGTCTGTAACAAGCTCATTGCTGCCCAAAATCATCTTATGTGCAATGCCTTGCTGTTACTTAAACCTGGCTTCAGGGTTCTTACTCTGCCACTCCTGTTTCCCTCTCCCATGGTGTCCTCCACTAGACTCTGTCAATGAGACCTAATGGATGAAAGGAGGTGGAATTTGAACCCTTATATCCCCACAAAGCACTTTTCAAGATCTTCTTTCACCTCCCTCTCTATCCCTCTCCTCTTTTAACACTCTGTATTCATCTATTTTCACCAGTTTCTCTGAGGATCAGCCTCTTGGTCTGGTATCTCACTTTCTTGGTGACTTCTCTGCCTGGCTACACTACTTTCTCTACTCTGAAATGCCAACTATCAACCTTGGTGACATTAACATTGCTATTAATGTTAACAACCCAGCTACTTCTCAACTTCTCAGCCTACCTTAACTAGACTAAATAGTCTTTACTTTGTGTTCTCCTGCCTCTGCACTCCTTGCAACCTCTTAAGCACCCTTTTTCCTCCCTCTGACCACAAGCTAAACCATAATCCAGAGAAACCTTTGCCACTTCACATCTTCTCTTCTCTATTCTGCTACTGACTACCTCTACAACAAAATCCCACCTGCCCTGCCCTGGCCACTTCTGTGGACAACACCTTGCTTTCATCCTCCCTAGACACACTTGCTCCTCTCATTACACACGGATTTAGGCCACTTCCACTACAACATTGGCAAACAGAAGATACTAGAAGTCTTACAAGACATTGCCACACTCTTGAGTGAGTGTGTCATAAAACTAGGTCCCAACAAGACTTAGCCCTGTATAAACCTCCCCTCCTAAATTATAATGTCATCCTCCATGCTGACAAACAAACTTATTTCAACATTCTCATTAATACCCTCTCATCCAGTCCTTATCAACACCATAGGGATGTACACGCTCCTCGATTGCTCCGCAGGTTCCATGTGCGGTACCCGCTCAAGCCTGCTCCGCGGGGAAATCCTGGAATAGTTTCCTTAAGGTGGGGGTTCTGTAATAGGATCTCTCGTATCCGGCGTTTTGGGCAGCGGGCCGGTCTCTCGATGCAGCGGCGTGACGTCACTAGAAGACGCGGCCTCGGCCGGCGCTCTTGACTTGGCGTTCTAGTGTTGCGAACGTCGAGCCAGTGCAACTCGCCAGCGAACCAGACACTACAGGACCCGACCTGCTTAAAGGTCACCCCTCAGAAGCACCGCAATATCCCCCAGCGACTAAGGCACAGCGCACATTCAGGGATCCCTCCCTGCAACCTCCTGGCTTCCTCTCTCATCTGCTGAACACTCTGACACTGCCTGGATTACTACCTCTCCCCTGGGACTTGCAGTAGCTGAGCTGTGAGCAGCCATTGGACTTAACCACTTCAAACCGCAAGTAACCCTGCCTCAGTTCAGGCTATTCTTTAGAAACAGTCAGCTGGGGGTATATTGTGTCTGTGAATATTATACTAACATTGCTAACTGCTAACTGCTTACAGTGTATATGAATAGTTAGAGGTACTGGGAGATTCTATCCAGGAAGTCTGAACCATTCCCCTTTCAATAGCGGGGTTAACCTACCTGTCGTTCATAATAATACTCCTAAACTATCCTGAGAGTTCATACCCTCATCCTTCTGGAAAGACACACTACTTCACTACCTCTGATTCCCACTTCTTGTAGCCTGTGGTTGGCATATGATGTTATAGAGGGTTCCACCATCACTCCTAACCATACAGAGTGCAAAAGTGAACCCTTGAGCTGAGCCAATCTAAAACAGGTGTCAAGCTAAGTCCGCAGCTGAGATCCCTCTATAACTCCTGGGCTGAACGTTACACTTCCCTCACCACTATCCTAGTCACCCTCTTGCTCTATGCTACACTCTCTTACTCACAACTTCACTCTTTCCCTTTCTACTGGATTCTTCTCCTCCGCTCTAAAACATGCACTGTTAACCCGCATACCTAAAAAACTATTTTTTTAGTTTGTGCTGTTTATTGTTTTCACTTTTTGCTTGACTACCCTAAATATTCTGTGTAAACACTATTATATAATTTTCCTGCTAGAGAGGCTAAAAAGCATTGTTTTATTATAATCATCAAAACTAAATTACTCTGGAAATCAAAAGAAGGATTTTATTTCATGTATTTTTAATTATATACTGCAGTTTTAAACAGGAAATTGAACTTTTAAGCTTAATGTAACATAGGAAGGGTTCTATTCAGCACAATTAAATTGCCAGCTTCAGCTGTAGAATCTATCACTACCAAGGATCTTTTTGGGAGTAACTAATAGATATATTTTTTAAGTTCTGCAGCATCATCGAAAGAAGGTTGATATATTGTAAGAAAGAATTCCATTGATCTGGCAGTATATATTATATAACACTATAACAGAAAGATATCTTGTCCAAGGGAAATTGAAAAAAAAGTATATGATATGAGGATGATGCTAATTTAGAGTGTTAGTGCTCTCTGCTGGCTGTGCTGACAGTAGAGTATGTTAACTATGAAGATGTCCCTGTGCTAGCCATTTTGTGAATGTATCATGCAAATCTGTTTCTGGCAAGCCATTTAATGGGATGTGAAATTGAGGTGGAACAGGGGTTATTTATTAGTTCAACAGTGCAAACAGGGAAAAATAAGTCTAAAAGTGGCTACCAGTTTCCATTTTTTGCTCTTATTTTATCTGATACAGTTATTTGCAGTTATTGCAGCAGGTTGCAGGATAGAAATATTAATAAATAAATCTCTGCGGGCCTCAAATACACACACCATTAAAGAAACAATAAGAGCAAGAAATTTATAGCAGGGAAGGTGTTTTGTGATTGTTGTTAATATCCCGTGTGCCTAATTTACTTATGTAATGAGCAGATAAGAAATGGCTCAGAGGCAATATAAAAGTGGAAGCAAACTTAATAATTTTTCCATGGTGCCATTCCTTTTGTGAATGTATTGTTTGCATAAAAGTATGCAGAGAAAAAAAACACAGTTCCATAGATTTTGGTTTTAATTTTATTTGTCTTTCCCATGATCAGAGATGAGTGAACGACTTAAAATCCTCTCCTTGGAAGATTCGCTTGCTTTGCCCCCTCTATGGAGTTTGTGGACAGAATATGTACTGTAGTTCACATTTTTTGCCTCCTTCTGGTAAGAGAAAAATTATTTCTAATGAGTTCTCACATTCTCACATGATGTCACCAATTTCTTTGACCTGAAAACAGATTTAGAAAGGCTTACAGATGAAAAAATATTTTAGTTATATATGTTCTGCTAGCAGCATTGCTAAATTGTCAGGCAATTTAAATTAATGTCAGGTTATTTAAATTAATACTTATTGGTGACAATTTTACTTTATTTGGGGATATACTACAAGTGCCACTGGACATTTAAAGTGACATTACTGTCACATTACCCCCTCTCCCACGCTGCTTTAAAGTGACATTAAACCCTCAGATTTTTTAACATAAACCAATACTGTAATGTGTGCCTTACTATAATCCATGGTAGTTTCCCTTCTCTTTGTTGCTCATCCTTTTAAATCATCATGTCTTCTCATGCTTGGGGAGAACTTCCCTTTGCAGCTGAGTGCCTCTTCCTGTAGTGCTGGCTCAGGTTGCAAACCTACACACAGAGACCATGTATCCATTTCAGAGACAAGGCAGTCTGCTGCAAAACAGAAGTTCTCCCCCAGCATGAGAAGAGATACAGATTTAAAAGGAAGAGCAGCAAAGAGAAGGGAAACAACCATGGATTACAGTAAGGTACACATTACAGTATTGGTTTATGTTAAAAAATCTGAGGGTTTAATGTCACTTTAAGGACTTACCTTAAATGATTCCTGTTGATCTAATCCTCTTCTTTATTCCAGTAGTTTCCAGCAGTTCTCCCAGCCAAAAATCTGTACTGCGCATGCGCCCGCCCCATGATTATTTACGGCCGCTCGAGAATCTTCAGATCTTCAGACCGTGAGCGGCGGAGACACAGCAGTAGATACTGTATATGCAAAAAAAAAAGGTTTAATTCTACTTTAAGTTGCTTTCATGAAGCAGCAGCAAGGCAGCAAACAAAGAAGAAAAATAGAACTTGTTTTTTTCTGAAGGGCTGCAGCCAGTGGGAATGGAATTTGCTTGGAATGTGCTAAACAATTTTGTTTTTTTTTGTTTTTTTAGTGGAGCAGCATTAGTCATTAAAATCATCAGCAGCAAGAGAGGATTGCTATTGTCTGACACAAATGAAAAATATAAAAAAAAGTGAACACCAGGATACAAGTTGCCTCATATGGAAATATATTACCAAGCGGTGGGCCTAAGCAGATTGCTGGATTGGTTTACTAAGGGAAACCGGAAATTGTGGGTGTCGGTGGAGCAGGCAGAGGTTGATATACCCCTGATGTCTGTTCCGTGGATACCCCCAATTAAACGAGATAAAAGCTGGACCGGATCTCTGGTAATTTTTTCAACATAAAAAATATGGGATGTGCTGGTAAGGAAATGCGGACTGTCAACATACAAGGGCCCACTAACACCCATACTAGGGAACCCAGATTTCCCATTTGGTCTGAAGCGTAGAAGATTCTTGATCTGGAAGACTACCAGACACTCCCCAATTATAGAAGCTACAACAGAGAAAGGAATACGACCACTCTCGGAACTGCTTCCAATGAATCAATCAAATAAGGGTAGATGGCTGGAGTATCTCCAATTGAAACACTTCTATAATGGCTTCCCCATAGAAGATAGCGTGCTTAGAGATTTAACCGCGTTTGAAGAGATATGCTTAAGTAAGGCAGGCGATAAACACGTGGTTTCTAAGTTGTATAATCTAATATTAAAACAGATGTTTTCAAC
>NW_017308817.1:1371-3007 GCF_000935625.1 Nanorana parkeri | reverse complement strand
GAGACACCTGAGGTGGCTCTGCTGTCTCTACACCATGGCTCATCCACTGTAATGAAAAAAGACCTATTGGGCCCGATCTTGGCAGCTGCAAGGGCAGTAATACCCAGACATTGGAAGTCAACCAGCTCTCCCCAGATATGGGAATGGGTGGAAGAACTAAATAACGTGATGCGATCTGAAGAGCTCATAGCCCGCTTGTATAATAGACACACGATACTTGGAGAGAGGTGGAGCCCATGGAGGGATTACATGAGCTCACAAGAGATTCTCAGATATTTATAGGGGTCAATCTCGAATAAGTCTGCCGCTGGTTTATTTCTATTTTGATTTGATATTTAATTTGATTTGATATTTTCTTTCTTTTTTTTGTCTTTTTTTCTTCTGTTTTTTTACCAAACGATTAACTATATCTACAATACCTCTTTGCATGTGTGGGAATGTCTGGTTTCGGGGAGGGGGGGAGGGAGAAAAGGTGTTAGGGTTGTAGCGCTATGTGTTACTTATATGTTATATGGAAGTATGAATGTAGAGGAAACTACACAAAACAACTGAGATGTTTCTGAATATATGTATTACGTCAAGTGTCAGGGAATTATTCTGTTTGTTATTTGTACATGCATGATATGTGAAATTTGAAAAACTAATAAAGAAATATTTTGGAAAAAAACACCAGGATACAATAACAAACTGGCCCAACTCAGGCGACTGGGTGAGTTGAGAAAGGTAAGTACTTAAATGATGAGGATATGTAGAAGTAAGAGCTCAGTCTTGTAATCTGTGGAAGGTTTATGCTCCTGTGGTGGAGTAACTCATCATTTTAAGTTACCAAGCTGACCATAAAGGTGGCACTACCCTGACCATAGATACTGCCCCAGGTGTTGCCTGACTACATAGGAAGAAGTCCAGAGAGAACAACATGTTTCAGGCAATGTGAGCATAGGAATACAGGGATAACCTTGCTACAGAAATACCCAAGGTTCAGTACCCTACTATAGTCTCCTATCATTTCATAAACATGCATAAGGACCATATATCAGGGAGCTGTGGGGAGCTGTGGGGAGCTGTGGGGAGCTGTGGGGAGCTATAGGGAGCTGTGCAATGTCATGACGGACAAGTACCAAGGGGAAAAAAAAATACATAAGAAACACTGTATAGCAGAGGGTCTTGCTTTTAATGTGACTCCAGGGGCTACATTCCATCACAAGGGTTGAAGTCAGAGGAGGTGGAAAAGGTGAATGGATGAGCAGTGAGGGGTGATTTGGGGCAATATATTGACAGCACTTTGAGTATCTTTACTGGTAAAGCTGGTAAAGTTCCCACACATACCTTGCCTGGCACATATCCTGAACATGGTGGTGAAGAAGTTCCCAATTAGGTACCATGGCTTACAGAATGTCCTGAGACAAGCTAGAAGAGTGTACTGCTAATGTAGACACATTAGGCAGTCAAACCAACCAAGACTTCACCTGGCAAAATGCAGCATCAACACAAGCTGCCTGCCAACTGTCTGATATGCAATAAACTCTTGCGTTAGAACTTCACTTTGGCCACGCTGCAGCACCAGCAGCACCTGACCCAGTGGCAGACCTATGGAACAAAAAAAAACCCACAAACCCCCCTAACCCATATCCCCTTT
>NW_017308817.1:0-1006 GCF_000935625.1 Nanorana parkeri | reverse complement strand
TGTGTTTGAATAGATACTGGGCCCCCTGTAGGCTCAGGCCCCGGTGCGGCGCCACCGCCCGCACCGGAGGTAGTTCCGCCACTGACCTGACCATCACCTTGTCGGCAGTTCCTGATTCAGCACTTAACAACATATTTTCACCATTGAAACAAGCGACTAGGATACTGAGCTGCAAAGAAGCGGGATTACCAACACAATAATTCTGGTGTTACTGCAGGAGCACACTTTGTAGTGTGATAGACCCTGCAGTGGAGGCACAGGAGCAACAGGATGGCCAGCAGGAATGCTTGCCTAATGCCTCCCTGTAAAACAGTGAGTATGGGGAGGGTTGGGTTGCTGGCATTAAAGAGGAGGAGGAGGGTTGGGGAGCTGGCGGTGAGGAGAAAGAGGAGTGTTCTGTTGCTGAAGGTAAGGAGGAATGTTGTGGTGCAGGCATTGAAGAGGTGGAGGAGGAAATTTGGGGAGGCTTCAAGTGGAATGCTTCACTTCTCCTCGATCCAAGGGGAGAATCATACAGAGATCTATGCTACCATTGGGGGGGGGCACAATATACTCCACTCTGTGGTAGTGAGGCAAAGAGCCTCTTTGCTGCAGCTCTTGATGGTAGCTGGATACACAGATCTATAGGCACAGATGTCCTCCCACAAGGTAACCTTAGTGTTACACTTGTTGCTGAGACAGGCACATCAATGCACACTTCTGTGCCACTGATTTCTATGGGCGTCTGTATCCAGCACCTGTGGCTCTCGGGCAGGGAAATCCACCCAATGTTTACATGAGCTCTAAATAACATGGGGTGTGTGCAGGGGCTTAATTGCAAATCATGGTGCCCCATAGCAAAACTTTGGGGACCCCAGTTAACTCTCTGAGTAGCGGCTGGCAGTGTGAAGTGTCAACTGTGTTACTGATTTTAACACAAAGTATGTATGTATCAAGGACAGGCAACAGAATTGCTGTCAGCATAGTCAATACACTACTATGGAGCAGTGCTGGGGTAAAAGTAATA
>NW_017308816.1:133301-136812 GCF_000935625.1 Nanorana parkeri | reverse complement strand
AGGGTGGTGGGGATTAGGGTGGCACCCTGCTCCTCTCCCAGCCGTGCCTCTCCTCCATGTCAGACGTGGTACATGTATGTATACGGTGCAGGGATTATTCTAGTATGTTACAGACGGTCTGGGCCATCACGTGTGATGTAACGGTCTCTCTTCTCTCCTCCGGTAGATCCCGTGTTGCAGGTCCCCACACATGTGGAAGAGTAAGTTGCCGCTCTGATTACACTGGAATAGAAAGCTGGTCATACTATACATGCCGGGATGTGTACATATGTGGTGCGGAGTTCACACGTGGACACACGCCAGTGTTATGTTGTGTACAGACCTATACATGTGTGTTCCAGGTCAGACATGCGTGTACAATGTCGTGTTTCTCTCCTCTCCAGGCCGGCCTTCCTCCCTGATCCCAATGACGGAAGTCTCTACACTCTGGGCAGTAAGCACAGCGAGGGTCTGACGGTAAGCGTGTGCGGGCCTTCCATCATACATGAGAACGTGCACCACTTTGCATACATGATGGAATGGCAGATATCCATAGTTACATAGTATTTGGGGTTGAATAAAGACATACGTCCATCAAGTCAGTGCCCAAACTGCCAACCCGCCCGCCCCCCATTGGTCCAGAAATGGTCTTAGGTGGGCTCTGCAGTTGTTTGTATGGGCTCTTGGGGGCTGTGCAGCTTCAAGGTGGTCCAGAAATGGTCTTAGGTGGGCTCTGCAGTTGTTTGTATGGGCTCTTGGGGGCTGTGCAGCTTCAAGGTGGTCCAGAAATGGTCTTAGGTGGGCTCTGCAGTTGTCTGTATGGGCTCTTGGGGGCTGTGCAGCTTCAAGGTGGTCCAGAAATGGTCTTTGGTGGGCTCTGCAGTTGTCTGTATGGGCTCTTGGGGGCTGTGCAGCTTCAAGGTGGTCCATAAATGGTCTTAGGTGGGCTAGATGGGCCCTGCAGTTGTGTGTTTGGGCTGGAGGGGGGATGGGCTGTGCAGTGTCCAGGTCATCTAAAAGTGGTGGTCCTTAAGTGATCTCTAAAGGGGGCTATAACTAAAAGGCATGTGAAGGGTGCAAAGACTTGTGTGAGTGTTCGAGTAGGTGCTAATGAGGGAAGATGTCGCTTACATTTTGTCCGAGGGCTGGAGGAGAGACGGCCTCTGGTGGAGATCGAGGGCTGGAGGAGAGACGGCCTCTGGTGGAGGGGTTGAGGGGGAGAGATGGCCTCTGGTGGAGATTGAGGGGTTGAGGAGGAGAGACGGCCTCTGGTGGAGGGGTTGAGGAGGAGAGACGGCCTCTGGTGGAGGGGTTGAGGAGGAGAGCCTTGGCTGAGTGGGTGTTCGGCAATGGGAACCCGTCCACACAAGCGGGTGGCTGGAGACGGAAAGAGAGAGGGGAGAACCGAAGGTCCATTCGTGTCACTGCTGTGTCTGCAGGAGGTAGACTGAGTCGGACTCGGCGGCTTCCGGTCGGCTACTATGGGCGCCTCACGTACATTGTCAGTTGTTGACGTCACTGCGCCCGCGCGGCTCCTCGTCTCGTCCTCAGTGCGCTTGCGTGGCAGAAAATGACAACGTCTCCGAAGCTCTTTTCTGCGCCTGCGTGCCCATCAGTGAACTTTGAAGCGGTACGGCGGACCTGGGCTCGCGTGCCAGCAGAAACGGCCCCGCTTGCCCACTCTGGCACGCGTGCCATAGGTTCGCCACCGCTGCCCTAACCGCTCTTACTGTAAAGAACCCTCTTGGCCCCTTATGCTGGAACTTTAGGTGGCGGCCTCTAGTCTTTGTAATGGAGTTATTCTCAAACAGTTTGTTTCCAATGTTGCCGTCACCATTGTACATCTTGTACATGAAAATCATATCCCCCCTTAATCTCCTCACTTCCATGTTTAAGGTCAGAAGCCTTGTCTCATAGTTCTGGTCCTCCAGCCCCTCCCCCTTGTCTCATAGCTCTAGTCCTCCATCCCCTCCCCCTTTTCTCATAGCTCTAGTCCTCCATCCTCTCCCCCTTGTCTCATAGCCCTGGTCCTCCATCCCCTCCCCCTTGTCTCATAGCTCTGGTCCTCCATCCCCTCCCCCTTGTCTCATAGCCCTGGTCCTCCATCCCCTCCCCCTTGTCTCATAGCCCTGGTCTTCCAGCTCCAAAATCATATCCCCCCTTAATCTCCTCACTTCCATTCCTCCCCCTCCTTGTCTCATAGCTCTGGTCCTCCATCCCCTCCCCCTTGTCTCATAGCCCTGGTCTTCCAGCTCCTCCCCCTCCTTGTCTCATAGTTCTGGTCCTCCAGCTCCTCCCCCTCCTTGGCTCATAGTTCTGGTCCTCCAGCTCCTCCCCCTCCTTGTCTCATAGCTCTGGTCCTCCATCCCCTCCCCCTTGTCTCATAGCTCTGGTCCTCCATCCCCTCCCCCTCCTTGTCTCATAGCTCTGGTCCTCCATCCCCTCCCCCTTGTCTCATAGCCCTGGTCTTCCAGCTCCTCCCCCTCCTTGTCTCATAGTTCTGGTCCTCCAGCTCCTCCCCCTCCTTGGCTCATAGTTCTGGTCCTCCAGCTCCTCCCCCTCCTTGTCTCATAGCTCTGGTCCTCCATCCCCTCCCCCTTGTCTCATAGCTCTGGTCCTCCATTCCCCTAATTAGTTTGGATGCCCTCCGCTGGACATCCCTTCTCAGTACCGGCGAACAGAACTGGACCGCGTACTCCCAGATGTGGCCGAACCAACGATCTATAAAGTGGGAAAATTATAGACTTGTCCCTGCAATACATCCCCTTCTTAATACAAGACAAAACCCTGCTATCTTTGTTTACCGCAGCCTGGCGCTGCAAGCTACCATTCAGTTTGTGGCCCACAATGACCCCCAAATCCTTCTCCGTTTCTGACTAATATCCGTGTTTGGTGTCACACATGGAAGGGTTCAGAACTTTCCTCTTTTGCAGAAACTGCCCTTCACTATCCCTGAGCTGGTCCAGGCGTCTCCGTGTCGCAGCTCGGATGGAATTTTGTACATGGGTAAGTGGCGGGGTGAGGCGTGTATGAGGTCCTCGTAGTTCCGGGGCGGGCTGTTTATTTCGGGATCCTACAACCCTCTGTGATATAAAGAATGTGAGCAGGCAGTGATGTGATAGGTGGAGATGGGTCAGCATTGATGTGTGAGGGCTCTCCTGTGGAAAGAATTTGTGTTGTGTGTCCTGTACAGGGAAGAAACAAGACGTGTGGCATGTGATTGATCTGGTGACGGGGGAGAAGCAGCAGACTCTGACCTCGTCCTTCGCTGACACGGTGTGTCCGTCCTCCTCGCTCCTCTACCTGGGCAGGACAGGTGAGTCCCTCCGCGTCTGCTCATTACATCTCTGTCACCATACATGTGAGCTGCCTGCTGATTGGCTGTGTGTCTTGTATTTCAGAATATACAATCACCATGTATGACACCAAGAACAAGGAACTGCGCTGGAACGCCACTTACTACGACTACGCATCCACCCTGCCAGACGAGGGCACAGATTACAGTAAGCTCCGATGGAAGCTGTGTCTGGGG
>NW_017308816.1:124721-133274 GCF_000935625.1 Nanorana parkeri | reverse complement strand
GTAGAAGAGATTGTCATGTCGGTGTCTCCTCCAGAAATGTCGCACTTTGTGTCTAATGGGGACGGTTTGGTGGTGACGGTGGACAGCGATTTGGGGGACGTCCTGTGGATTCAGAATTACGCCTCCCCGGTAGTAGCGTTGTACATCTGGCAGAGGGAGGGTCTCCGGAAGGTCTTACACACCAACGTAGGGGTGGAGACGCTGCGCTATCTCACCTTCATGTCTGGGGAGGTCGGTCGTATCACAAAGTGGAAGTATCCCTTCCCCAAAGAGACGCACACCAAAAGTAACCTGATGTGAGTATATACGAGAGGGGGGGCGGGCTTACACTAAGGGACGGAGCCTGACTGGTTACATGTCTCTTGTTTACCTTCAGGACGACGCTGTATGTGGGCAAATACTCCAGCAGCCTGTATGCCTCATCTTCCATGGTGCACGAAGGGGTCACGGTGGTGGTAAGTGTCCCGTCCCCTGTATGTCATGTGACCTCATCTTCCATGGTGCACGAAGGGGTCACTGTGGTGGTAAGTGTCCCCTGTATGTCATGTGACCTCATCTTCCATGGTGCATGAAGGGGTCACGGTGGTGGTAAGTGTCCCGTCCCCTGTATGTCATGTGACCTCATCTTCCATGGTGCATGAAGGGGTCACTGTGGTGGTAGGTGTCCCCTGTATGTCATGTGACTGAGGATGACCCCCTGTACAAGTGTCTGATATCTGTGTCTGCTCTCTAGCCCAGGGGAAGAGTCATGCCGCTGCTGGACGGTCCCACCACTGATGGGGTGACGATTGAGGAGAATGGAGAGTGCGTGTTCACACCCAGCACCGATCTGAAGAGTCTGCCCGGGGGGAAAGGGAGTTACTGGAGGAACCATTGGCTGCTAATAGGTATGAGCTCTGCCCCCTGACTACACGGAGGATCGCCCAATCACATTGCCTCATGTATGGTGGGAAAGAAACCAAGTGACAACACCGGATATAGTGCACAGCGTGCGAGCTCCTTATACCCTTATTTTCCGGCTCGGTCTTATTTTCCGGCTCGTGCCCAGGGGAAGAGTCATGCCGCTGCTGGACGGTCCCACCACTGATGGGGTGACGATTGAGGAGAATGGAGAGTGCGTGTTCACACCCAGCACCGATCTGAAGAGTCTGCCCGGGGGGAAAGGGAGTTACTGGAGGAACCATTGGCTGCTAATAGGTATGAGCTCTGCCCCCTGACTACACGGAGGATCGCCCAATCACATTGCCTCATGTATGGTGGGAAAGAAACCAAGTGACAACACCGGATATAGTGCACAGCGTGCGAGCTCCTTATACCCTTATTTTCCGGCTCGGTCTTATTTTCCGGCTCGGTCTTATTTTCCGGCTCGGTCTTATTTTCCGGCTCGGTCTTTTTATGTCCAACAGTCTATATGTATTCATGTAGAAAAATATGGTGATCGGGGCAATCAGGGGGGCCGTACCTTTCCAAGAGCAATTTGCTAACCAATCGCTGGCCAGAATGAGCGAAGCGCTGTCACTATGGATTCCTCACAGGCGGAGTGCATTTGGTATCACTCCGCCTGTGACAGGAGGCGGGGCTATAGAGGAGGCATCGGCTTATGCGGCTCTGCTCCCTCCGGTGCCGCCTCGCTTCCTCTAGCGCCGGCTTCGTTGGCACCGCTGATTCTCTCCCGCGGCTCTTCAAGTTCCCCCTTATGCCACCACCGGCCCCGGGAATGGTCACAACTAGGTCTTATTTTCGGGGGTGGTCTTCATTTCGGGGGACACAGGGTAACATGTCAGTGAGCGCTGTGTCCGCCGTCTGCGCGGGCTCCACTGTGCTCCCCATTGTGACGTCTTACAGCACAGAACGGCCGCTCTGTAGTCTGAGAAGTTCGGCACTTGCAGTCTCCCCTTTTTTTCTGCCACCGCGGCACAGCCTGGCTAGCTGGTCCTGTGTAGACGGCGGACACGGCTCTCACTGACATTTGAGGTTTCTAAGCCACGAGCTTATTGAAGCTCCACCCCTCTCAGTCACGCCACATGTTACATGCACGCCTGATGAGACCAGCGATATACATGACGTCATATGACATAAACCTTCTTACTTCTAGGACACCATGAAACTCCTCTGTCTGCCCCAACCAAACTCCTGGATACCTTCCCATCCACCCTGCCCCGGGGAGGGGAGAATGTCATAGAGACCGCACGGGACAAAGCACGTTTCAACAAGGTGAGTGTAGGGCGACGACACGGAGGACACACAAACATTGTAAAACAAGTAACGCATGTGAATCTCCATGATATCCATGCAAAGCTCTCTTCCAGCCATGATCATCAGCTGGATGGAGACCTAGACCGGGGTATGATACCCTGTAACATGGATCCAGAACATCCTAAACATTGTCCTAAAGCATGAGGATAACCCAAACTATGGTTCCCCCTCCACCATGCTTCACAGTTCCTGTCTTTTTGTCACTCGGCAGGAAGTCCTGGGGATGGTGGACAACCCTCCCGAGCAGTTTCCCCCGTCTTACTCTCAGGAGATCTCTGACGTATCAAAGCCATTCCTGCCCAAGCCAGAGGCTCCGGTGGACTCCATGCTGAAGGATCTGGCCACCATCATCCTCAGTACATTCCTCCTGGCAGGATGGGTAGCATTTGTCATCACATATCCTAAGGTAAGTGAGATGTTCCCCTACAACCCCTCCATGCCTCCGATATTAGCCCACAGTCACTCATGTGTCTGTCTCTATAGACCTTCCAGCAGCAGCAACAGTTGCAGCACCAGCAGTTCCAGAAGCAGCTGGAGGAGAAGATCCAACTCCTACAGAGTCAGCAAACCCCCTTCCAGTCTGCTGAGGTGATGCCTGAGGGAGATTATCTGGATATAACTAGCATGCGGAGCGAGAGTTCAGCTAACAGTACTCCCAACGTGTCACCGAAGGCCTCCAACCACTCCAATCTGTCCATGTCGGAGGCTGGTAGTGTCGCCTGCACAGAACAAGAGGATGGAGGTACCAGAGGTCTCTTGTCTCTAGTGTTGTGGCTTATATCAGTCCGTGCAGCTTGTGTCCACCATACATTGCACACCTTGTTCCCACTTCTTTGTCATTTTGTGTTTGTTGAACAGATGATGACATGACAGTGACGGTGGGGAAGATCTCCTTCAACCCCTGTGAGGTCCTTGGTCACGGTGCTGAGGGGACCATCGTCTACAGGTGACCATTTACTGAACGGTTCATCTTCCTAGATCTCCTGTTTCTATGCAAGTGACCCTTCCCTTCCCATGCAGGGAAAATAAAAGGGTCCCCCCCCCTTCACTGCCACTGCACCCACATTTCCTCACTCCTGCTAGTACCTTGGAAAGCGGTATTTCCTCCAAACCAACTAGTCAGGGCTATGGATGCCTTCCCTCGTGTGACCATACTGGGGCAATGCACCCTCATACCCAGAAGTACTGCTGGAGACACCAATGACCCTTTCACATAGCCCTGCATGGGACAAGGAAAGGATCAGTGCCGTGCATGGTTCCTGATAAGTGGGTACAGGCAGGTTGTATCTGATTTTTGGTGCAGTTCCTTCACTTCCACCTGTTTCTATTCCAATTCTCTCTTCTCCCTGCAGGGCTCGCTTTGATAACAGGGACGTGGCCGTGAAGAGAATCCTGCCAGAGTGTTTCAGTTTTGCAGATCGAGAAGTTCAGCTACTGAGAGAATCTGACGAGAATCCCAATGTCATCCGCTACTTCTGTACGGAGAAAGACCGCCAGTTCCAGTATATCGCCATTGAACTGTGTGCAGCAACCCTGCAGGAGGTCTGTAGTCAGAGAAGAGGTGGAGCAGAGGAGAATAGCACATGTGACCCCCCCCCATGTGTCACACATGTCTGTCTTTTATCCCTTAGTATGTAGAAGAGAAGGACTTTGATCGGCATGGCCTGGAACCCATAACCCTCCTGGAGCAGACAGTGTCCGGTCTGGCTTATCTTCACTCCCTCAATATTGGTAAGTTTAGAATCATTCTGTATAAATGTCACTTTGGGGGACACTACAGAGTGTAAGTTCCTTTTGTGCAGAGACTGATGTGACTGGTGGAATCCTGTTGGTATTTAATTTCCCCGCTGTGCATTGGGTTGAATTGTCCTCCTTAAAGGAGAACTATGAGGGGGGGTTTACATCATCTCCTCACAGCGCTGCTCACATGAGAGTTTGCACATCTGCTATCAGGTACATTGGGTTTGCTGCGTCTCCAATACACAATCAGATATATATGTAACGTATTTTAGAAAGTGATGCCACATCGGGGGGCAGAGGAGGCCGCAACTGCTACCGGACCCATGTCACCCGGGGGGCCTAAATCTGACCATAACTCCAAAATGTTTGTCTGCCTTTCCCGTCATTGTATCAATATTATCAATAACGATGTATTTATTGGAATTAAGTTGCTATTTAAAGGAGAACTATGAGGGGGGGGGAGGGGGGGCTTTTCACTCACCTCATAGTTCTAGCCGACCTGTGACAATGAGACTGTTGTCAGGGCTCAGTAGATCGGGAGGTGAGGGAACACATACCGGCGTTCGCTCACCTCTCGATCCTGCCGTGACAGGGGAGGGGCTGGATTCCCCCCACCCCCGCTCCGCCAGCGCTGACTGGCGGAACGAACAGGGGAGGAGGCGGGTACAGCTGACTGTCTCTAGATAGGCAGAGCCAGCTGTCAGTCACGCAGCTGGGCGGATCCCGGCACAATTGTCGGGATCCGCTCCGGCGTCTCAGTATACCGCGAGCTGTAGCTCCCTATATACTGAACCTAGGGTGACGGGAGGACGCTAGTTTGTGTCCTCCCGTTACCCTAAGGAGAACTATGGGGAAAAGCCCTAACACCATAGTTCTCTTTTAAACCATTTCCATGGAGGCCATAGTGAGGGTGAAGTGACAGTGTCTCTACATAGGGCCTCCGCACCCCCCTTATACTCGCCTCTACTTGCCCTCCCTCGCACCTCCTTGTTCTTCCAAAGCCTTTGACAATACCAAGGACTACTTCTTTGTATAATGGAGCCCAGGCCTAGCAGCAAATCACTAGGCTGAGGGATGTCACCACTGCCCTGGGTCAGTGGAGCTGTGAAGAAGGGGGTCAGGGGGGTTCTGTGCACATTTGCAGACCTTTGTTCTCCATAGTAAGTACCTCTTATTCCTCTGTGCAGCCCCCACTTTTCAGCGTCCTCACCTAGTGCTGCTGCCTCCTGGATGTCCACATCACACATCCCAGGAGGCAGGAGAACGAGGTATTGCATGATTTCATGCAGACACACCACAAAGCTGTGCCGGGTCTGAGACCTAACAGAGACTTGTGGTATGTCACAGCACACGCAGGAAGAGGACATTCAAGATAGCGGTGCCGAAGCCGACCGGCACCAGAACTACAGACAACGCTGGACTCCGTGGACTAGTCAGTATGCTTCTTTATTGTTCCATTTCATTTTACCTCAGGTAGGGTGAGGATCCTGATGTGTACATTCCATCATTCAGCTGTATGGATAAGGTGACAGGGTCTCTTTTATTAGCAGTGTCACTCAATGTTCTCTTTCAGTACACCGAGACCTGAAGCCACACAACATCCTCATTTCCATGCCCAACGCTCACGGCAAAGTCAAAGCCATCATCTCAGACTTTGGGCTGTGCAAGAAGCTGGCGGTGGGTAGACACAGCTTCAGCCGAAGATCCGGGGTTCCTGGCACTGAAGGATGGATCGCCCCAGAAATCTTAAATGAGGATATCAAAGAGAACCCTGTAAGTATATCTGTGTCTTCTGCTTCTTACTGGGTGTAAATCTGAGCCCACACATTACAATCTGATTGTACAATTTCCAATGGGACCTCTGATCTGCGCCGAGTCATCCCCAGGCTCAGACAGGATTATGTATGGAAGAGTTATGCTAATCCCCTTATTCAGCTTTAGTGTGGTCCCCTGTGGTGTGACTGGCCTGGCGGCTTCTTTGAACTCCTAATGATAATACATACTGGCTTATCTGTAAACAATCAATCAATGCAAATGGACTAGCCCAGCAAATCCAATCGCCTTGATTGATGGTTTACAGATATACCGTGACCGGGATGAATGAGAACCTTCACAGACACACACTGGACTCCTCCTCCGTATCAAACACAGAGCCCTATAGACTCCTGTGTATTATGTGATACTGGAAACACCCAGGTAAGAGGTTCCTAACACCCAAGTGCCTAGAGACCTGTGTAGACAATATTGCTATATCTGCGCCTCCCCCCTTTGGATGCGGCTGGTTACTGTCTTACCACAAGCACTTGGTGTTCCCTCAGGCAGACACTGCTCTGCGTCCTGTTATGTCCTAGAAGAAGATAGGCCACAAGCATAAAGTGCAGAGGACCCACAGGAAAGTGGAGAAGCCAGCGATGCTCTGGGAAAATGGGGACATTTAGGTACATGCCCTTGATGTTCACAGAGGCCAGAAAGCCTTTGGCAGATTTCCAGGCAGCACTAGCAGGTCTTCTGGACCAGGTTGTCACTGCCCCGGTCCCTGTGGCACAATGGTTTCAGCTTTTCCACGCCTATCTGTTCACAGTTCTCAAACCAAACGTAGAGCATTTGCCCCATCTTGGATCTCAACTCCCTCAATGTCTTCATTTGGCCTCATGTATTCACCATGTGTCATAGTCTCCCTCCGCTAGGGCCTTCTTGGTTGCCATATGGGTAAGGCCTTTCCATGCTGTTCTACGTTCTAACAGAAGATTGTTGAAGCCTCATCTGATGGCAGCTTCAGGTGGCTCCCCGGTTCTGTTGTGTACAATGGGTTCTCTTACTGTTTTGTTGTCCTCCCTTCAGCTGGACTGCTTTTGCCCGTCCCAACAGTCATTGGTTTCCTGTGTCCTCAATGGAAAATAATCAGATTTTGGTTCTGGTAACATTGATGTCTTGTTCCCACCCCTCTGTGCGCATGATGAGGCTCTTGGGACTGCTTTGCTAATAGCTGAGCCATGCTGGGAGTAGTTATCCTGGGCTGGCCTACCATTGTACCAGTGTGCCAATGTAAGCGGCAGTATAACACAACAGTTGATGACTTCCTGTTATCGCCAATAGACTCCAAGAAAAGGATGGGTCCAAACATTTTTTAGTGGGTCCTGGTTCTGATTGCGTACGCCGTTATTGTGTATTATGAATATATCCGATGTCTTTGTTGCAGACATATACCGTGGACATTTTCTCTGCCGGCTGCGTCTTCTACTACGTGGTCTCAAAGGGGAAACACCCGTTTGGCAAGTCCCTGCAGCGGCAAGCCAACATCCTCCTGGGAGCTTACAGCCTGGACTGTCTGGACCTGGACAACCATGGTGAGTCCCAAATGCGAGAGCTCCATGAAGGGGGGGAGGGGCTGTCTTCCTATCCGATAATCACATGACACTTTCCTGCCACTACAGAGGGTCTTGTAGCACATCACCTGATCCAGCAGATGATTGACAAGGACCCCCAGAGACGCCCGTCTGCCGAGGCCGTCCTGAAACATCCGTTCTTCTGGAGCCTGGAGAAGCAGCTCCAGTTCTTTCAGGTGGGTTTATTGTACTTTCTATGCCACGCAGATGTCCCCACCAATGTGATGGCAATCACCCAGGAACCTCCTCGCAGAGCATTTCTTCTACCATCACACTAACATACATAGCCCCTTCACTTTATTGTGTATTGTGTATCAGCATGACCTGATAGAGGAACAGCAAAGGGCAGCCACTGCAGCACTACCAACCTTGCAGAAGAGACTGTATGTGTTCAGCTATAGTCACACAGAAGGAATGAATTCTCTGGTATAAGACTACAAGTCTCATCAGTCACAGAGCTTGTGGATTCCGCGGGCTTGTTTCCTGGAATGTTGAATCTGCTGAGCTGCCGATAACTGTGTCCCCCGGAGAGGACTGGCAGGGACATTGCTTTGTCTCTCTTGGTGAATTCTCTGCAGTAATGCTCTGTGTTTTCTGCAGGATGTCAGCGACCGAATAGAAAAAGAGGCTCTGGATGGGACAATCGTGAAACAGCTGGAAAGAGGTGGAAGAGACGTGGTGAAGCTGGATTGGAGGGAGCACATCACCGTTCCCCTGCAGACAGGTATCTGACTTCACCAAACTACCGCCATAGATATCAACTGTGCCGTACAGTACATGGAGTATACAAAGTGCCTGACTACTATATACACCGGCTATGTCCTATGATACAGGCAATGAGGAAATGTGTGCACAGCTATTGCTACCTCTCTACAGGGGGAACAATGGCATCAGTTCTACTAGGAAGCATCGCAGTGTCCTGCTAGGAAGTATCACCGTGTTGTGCTAGGAAGTATCGCAGTGTCCTGCTAGGAAGTATCGCTGTGTCCTGCTAGGAAGTATCGCCGTGTTGTGCCAGGAAGTATCGCAGTGTCCTGCTAGGAAGTATCGCCGTGTTGTGCTAGGAAGTATCGCAGTGTCCTGCTAGGAAGTATCACCGTGTTGTGCTAGGAAGTATCGCTGTGTCCTGCTAGGAAGTATCGCAGTGTCCTGCTAGGAAGTATCGCCGTGT
>NW_017308816.1:106175-124480 GCF_000935625.1 Nanorana parkeri | reverse complement strand
AGACTTTGGGATAGTGTTTATTTGGATGCTTAGGAGCAGGAGATGGTTTCCAGGGGCCACAAGCCAGATAGAGTTTCCTCCCAGACCTATTCCCAGTTTAGAAATCTGAACCTTCCTGAAGCACCATACAAAGTGGCAGATTTCCAGGCAGCACTAGCAGGTCTTCTGGACCAGGTTGTCACTGCCCCGGTCCCTGTGGCACAATGGTTTCAGCTTTTCCACGCCTATCTGTTCACAGTTCTCAAACCAAACGTAGAGCATTTGCCCCATCTTGGATCTCAACTCCCTCAATGTCTTCATTTGGCCTCATGTATTCACCATGTGTCATAGTCTCCCTCCGCTAGGGCCTTCTTGGTTGCCATATGGGTAAGGCCTTTCCATGCTGTTCTACGTTCTAACAGAAGATTGTTGAAGCCTCATCTGATGGCAGCTTCAGGTGGCTCCCCGGTTCTGTTGTGTACAATGGGTTCTCTTACTGTTTTGTTGTCCTCCCTTCAGCTGGACTGCTTTTGCCCGTCCCAACAGTCATTGGTTTCCTGTGTCCTCAATGGAAAATAATCAGATTTTGGTTCTGGTAACATTGATGTCTTGTTCCCACCCCTCTGTGCGCATGATGAGGCTCTTGGGACTGCTTTGCTAATAGCTGAGCCATGCTGGGAGTAGTTATCCTGGGCTGGCCTACCATTGTACCAGTGTGCCAATGTAAGCGGCAGTATAACACAACAGTTGATGACTTCCTGTTATCGCCAATAGACTCCAAGAAAAGGATGGGTCCAAACATTTTTTAGTGGGTCCTGGTTCTGATTGCGTACGCCGTTATTGTGTATTATGAATATATCCGATGTCTTTGTTGCAGACATATACCGTGGACATTTTCTCTGCCGGCTGCGTCTTCTACTACGTGGTCTCAAAGGGGAAACACCCGTTTGGCAAGTCCCTGCAGCGGCAAGCCAACATCCTCCTGGGAGCTTACAGCCTGGACTGTCTGGACCTGGACAACCATGGTGAGTCCCAAATGCGAGAGCTCCATGAAGGGGGGGAGGGGCTGTCTTCCTATCCGATAATCACATGACACTTTCCTGCCACTACAGAGGGTCTTGTAGCACATCACCTGATCCAGCAGATGATTGACAAGGACCCCCAGAGACGCCCGTCTGCCGAGGCCGTCCTGAAACATCCGTTCTTCTGGAGCCTGGAGAAGCAGCTCCAGTTCTTTCAGGTGGGTTTATTGTACTTTCTATGCCACGCAGATGTCCCCACCAATGTGATGGCAATCACCCAGGAACCTCCTCGCAGAGCATTTCTTCTACCATCACACTAACATACATAGCCCCTTCACTTTATTGTGTATTGTGTATCAGCATGACCTGATAGAGGAACAGCAAAGGGCAGCCACTGCAGCACTACCAACCTTGCAGAAGAGACTGTATGTGTTCAGCTATAGTCACACAGAAGGAATGAATTCTCTGGTATAAGACTACAAGTCTCATCAGTCACAGAGCTTGTGGATTCCGCGGGCTTGTTTCCTGGAATGTTGAATCTGCTGAGCTGCCGATAACTGTGTCCCCCGGAGAGGACTGGCAGGGACATTGCTTTGTCTCTCTTGGTGAATTCTCTGCAGTAATGCTCTGTGTTTTCTGCAGGATGTCAGCGACCGAATAGAAAAAGAGGCTCTGGATGGGACAATCGTGAAACAGCTGGAAAGAGGTGGAAGAGACGTGGTGAAGCTGGATTGGAGGGAGCACATCACCGTTCCCCTGCAGACAGGTATCTGACTTCACCAAACTACCGCCATAGATATCAACTGTGCCGTACTGTACATGGAGTATACAAAGTGCCTGACTACTATATACACCGGCTATGTCCTATGATACAGGCAATGAGGAAATGTGTGCACAGCTATTGCTACCTCTCTACAGGGGGAACAATGGCATCAGTTCTACTAGGAAGCATCGCAGTGTCCTGCTAGGAAGTATCACCGTGTTGTGCTAGGAAGTATCGCAGTGTCCTGCTAGGAAGTATCACCGTGTTGTGCTAGGAAGTATCGCAGTGTCCTGCTAGGAAGTATCACCGTGTTGTGCTAGGAAGTATCGCAGTGTCCTGCTAGGAAGTATCACCGTGTTGTGCTAGGAAGTATCGCAGTGTCCTGCTAGGAAGTATCACCGTGTTGTGCTAGGAAGTATCGCAGTGTCCTGCTAGGAAGTATCACCGTGTTGTGCCAGGAAGTATCGCAGTGTCCTGCTAGGAAGTATCGCCGTGTTGTGCTAGGAAGTATCGCAGTGTCCTGCTAGGAAGTATCACCGTGTTGTGCTAGGAAGTATCGCAGTGTCCTGCTAGGAAGTATCGCCGTGTTGTGCTAGGAAGTATCACCGTGTTGTGCTAGGAAGTATCGCAGTGTCCTGCTAGGGAGTATCGCAGTGTCCTGCTAGGGAGTATCGCAGTGTCCTGCTAGGAAGTATCACCGTGTTGTGCTAGGAAGTATCACCGTGTTGTGCTAGGAAGTATCACCGTGTTGTGCTAGGAAGTATTGCAGTGTCCTGCTAGGAAGTATCACCGTGTTGTGCTAGGAAGTATCGCAGTGTCCTGCTAGGAAGTATCACCATGTTGTGCTAGGAAGTATCACCGTCTTGTGCTAGGAAGTATCACCGTCTTGTGCCAGGAAGTATCACCGTGTTGTGCTAGGAAGTATCACCGTGTTGTGCTAGGAAGTATCACCGTGTTGTGCTAGGAAGTATCGCCGTGTTGTGCTAGGGAGTATCGCAGTGTCCTGCTAGGAAGTATCGCCGTGTTGTGCCAGGAAGTATCGCCGTGTCCTGCTAGGAAGAATCGCCGTGTCCTGCTAGGAAGTATCGCCGTGTTGTGCCAGGAAGTATCGCCGTGTCCTGCTAGGAAGAATCGCCGTGTCCTGCTAGGAAGTATCGCCGTGTTGTGCCAGGAAGTATCGCCGTGTCCTGCTAGGAAGAATCGCCGTGTCCTGCTAGGAAGTATCGCCGTGTTGTGCCAGGAAGTATCGCCGTGTCCTGCTAGGAAGAATCGCCGTGTCCTGCTAGGAAGTATCGCCGTGTTGTGCCAGGAAGTATCGCCGTGTCCTGCTAGGAAGAATCGCCGTGTCCTGCTAGGAAGTATCGCCGTGTTGTGCCAGGAAGTATCGCCGTGTCCTGCTAGGAAGAATCGCCGTGTCCTGCTAGGAAGTATCGCCGTGTTGTGCCAGGAAGTATCGCCGTGTCCTGCTAGGAAGAATCGCCGTGTCCTGCTAGGAAGTATCGCCGTGTTGTGCCAGGAAGTATCGCCGTGTCCTGCTAGGAAGAATCGCCGTGTCCTGCTAGGAAGTATCGCCGTGTTGTGCCAGGAAGTATCGCCGTGTCCTGCTAGGAAGAATCGCCGTGTCCTGCTAGGAAGTATCGCCGTGTTGTGCCAGGAAGTATCGCCGTGTCCTGCTAGGAAGAATCGCCGTGTCCTGCTAGGAAGTATCGCCGTGTTGTGCCAGGAAGTATCGCCGTGTCCTGCTAGGAAGAATCGCCGTGTCCTGCTAGGAAGTATCGCCGTGTTGTGCCAGGAAGTATCGCCGTGTCCTGCTAGGAAGAATCGCCGTGTCCTGCTAGGAAGTATCGCCGTGTTGTGCCAGGAAGTATCGCCGTGTCCTGCTAGGAAGAATCGCCGTGTCCTGCTAGGAAGTATCGCCGTGTTGTGCCAGGAAGTATCGCCGTGTCCTGCTAGGAAGAATCGCCGTGTCCTGCTAGGAAGTATCGCCGTGTTGTGCCAGGAAGTATCGCCGTGTCCTGCTAGGAAGAATCGCCGTGTCCTGCTAGGAAGTATCGCCGTGTTGTGCCAGGAAGTATCGCCGTGTCCTGCTAGGAAGAATCGCCGTGTCCTGCTAGGAAGTATCGCCGTGTTGTGCCAGGAAGTATCGCCGTGTCCTGCTAGGAAGAATCGCCGTGTCCTGCTAGGAAGTATCGCCGTGTTGTGCCAGGAAGTATCGCCGTGTCCTGCTAGGAAGAATCGCCGTGTCCTGCTAGGAAGTATCGCCGTGTTGTGCCAGGAAGTATCGCCGTGTCCTGCTAGGAAGAATCGCCGTGTCCTGCTAGGAAGTATCGCCGTGTTGTGCCAGGAAGTATCGCCGTGTCCTGCTAGGAAGAATCGCCGTGTCCTGCTAGGAAGTATCGCCGTGTTGTGCCAGGAAGTATCGCCGTGTCCTGCTAGGAAGAATCGCCGTGTCCTGCTAGGAAGTATCGCCGTGTTGTGCCAGGAAGTATCGCCGTGTCCTGCTAGGAAGAATCGCCGTGTCCTGCTAGGAAGTATCGCCGTGTTGTGCCAGGAAGTATCGCCGTGTCCTGCTAGGAAGAATCGCCGTGTCCTGCTAGGAAGTATCGCCGTGTTGTGCCAGGAAGTATCGCCGTGTCCTGCTAGGAAGAATCGCCGTGTCCTGCTAGGAAGTATCGCCGTGTTGTGCCAGGAAGTATCGCCGTGTCCTGCTAGGAAGAATCGCCGTGTCCTGCTAGGAAGTATCGCCGTGTTGTGCCAGGAAGTATCGCCGTGTCCTGCTAGGAAGAATCGCCGTGTCCTGCTAGGAAGTATCGCCGTGTTGTGCCAGGAAGTATCGCCGTGTCCTGCTAGGAAGAATCGCCGTGTCCTGCTAGGAAGTATCGCCGTGTTGTGCCAGGAAGTATCGCCGTGTCCTGCTAGGAAGAATCGCCGTGTCCTGCTAGGAAGTATCGCCGTGTTGTGCCAGGAAGTATCGCCGTGTCCTGCTAGGAAGAATCGCCGTGTCCTGCTAGGAAGTATCGCCGTGTTGTGCCAGGAAGTATCGCCGTGTCCTGCTAGGAAGAATCGCCGTGTCCTGCTAGGAAGTATCGCCGTGTTGTGCCAGGAAGTATCGCCGTGTCCTGCTAGGAAGAATCGCCGTGTCCTGCTAGGAAGTATCGCCGTGTTGTGCCAGGAAGTATCGCCGTGTCCTGCTAGGAAGAATCGCCGTGTCCTGCTAGGAAGTATCGCCGTGTTGTGCCAGGAAGTATCGCCGTGTCCTGCTAGGAAGAATCGCCGTGTCCTGCTAGGAAGTATCGCCGTGTTGTGCCAGGAAGTATCGCCGTGTCCTGCTAGGAAGAATCGCCGTGTCCTGCTAGGAAGTATCGCCGTGTTGTGCCAGGAAGTATCGCCGTGTCCTGCTAGGAAGAATCGCCGTGTCCTGCTAGGAAGTATCGCCGTGTTGTGCCAGGAAGTATCGCCGTGTCCTGCTAGGAAGAATCGCCGTGTCCTGCTAGGAAGTATCGCCGTGTTGTGCCAGGAAGTATCGCCGTGTCCTGCTAGGAAGAATCGCCGTGTCCTGCTAGGAAGTATCGCCGTGTTGTGCCAGGAAGTATCGCCGTGTCCTGCTAGGAAGAATCGCCGTGTCCTGCTAGGAAGTATCGCCGTGTTGTGCCAGGAAGTATCGCCGTGTCCTGCTAGGAAGAATCGCCGTGTCCTGCTAGGAAGTATCGCCGTGTTGTGCTAGGAAGTATCGCCGTGTCGTGCTAGGAAGTATCACCGTGTTGTGCCAGGAAGTATCGCCGTGTTCTCTCTGATGTTGTCCTCTCTCTCCTCTTGTAGATCTCAGGAAGTTCCGCAGTTACAAGGGGCGATCAGTAAGGGATCTTCTGCGAGCATTACGTAATAAGGTGAGTGGGAGGGGCCAGCAGAATGGAGGGCAGTTTGTGGGTGGGGCCAGCAGAATGGAGGGCAGTTGGTGGAACGAGTAGGAGGGGCCAGCAGAATGGAGGAGAGTTGGTGGGAGGGGCCAGGAGAATGGAGGGCAGTAGGTGGGAGGGGCCAGCAGAATGGAGGGCAGTTGGTGGGAGGGGCCAGCAGAATGGAGGGCAGTTGGTGGAAGGAGTGGGAGGGGCCAGCAGAATGGAGGGCAGTTGGTGGGAGGAGAACTGGATTAATTCTTCTCTGTGTTACAGAAACACCACTACAGAGAACTCCCGGCGGAGGTGCAGGACACCCTGGGGAACGTCCCGGATGACTTTGTGCGCTATTTTACGTCTCGCTTTCCAGGACTTCTGCTGCACACTTACCTTGCTATGCGGCTCTGCAGCCAAGAGAGACTGTTTCACCCCTATTATGTCCAGGACTCATCAGAGCCGGCATTCAGCTTGCAGCCCATGGATAAGGCGTGAAGTATTGAGCACTTTATCCCGATCACTCGGGTGGTGGCCCGTGTAGGCTGCAGACATCACAGAGTGCCTTACACCGCTGTCCCTTCATTCCCTGTAGAGGGCGGCACAGGTGACAAGCTGGATGGGGAGGAGAGGGTTAAATGAATCCTCCTACCACCCGTGTCTTGGTATTATTACGTATTGCACTATGGCAATAGTAATGGCTTCTCCTCCGCCTGGGAGGGACTTTGGACAATTGGTCTCCGGTGGCGAGGGGGGGCAGACAAGGTCCAGGTAGCGGCAATTCACACAAATAAGAGGTTTTATGATTTTATTTTTTACCAATTTGAAGGGTTTTTATTCATGAAATGTTGGATTTTATGGGTCAGCCATGTTTGCTCAGGTTTTATGGTGTAGAGGTCGGCATTCCTGTATCTAGCTGCCTACCCAGAATCCTCGGGGGCGGGGTTACCTGTATGTTACTTGCTGATCTTGCACTAATACGAGGCGGTTTATTATTATCGGTATTTATACAGAGGACGCAGGAGCATATACTGCGTCCCGTCATCGCGCTGGGGGTTTATTTTTGTCATTTTCTGTTTTTTTTAAGCTTTTTTTTTTTTTTTCTTCTTCTTAAGGAAAGTGGGGAGATTGTCTTATTTGTATTCAGTTCACAAAGATAAAACACCGGGATCAATATCATTCCAGTGACTGACAACCAATGAGATTTCAACGTTCCAGTCACATGCTTCTTCTTGTGGACTTTGCTCAGAATTGCTGGGATTGTTTCGAGTTTCAGAATTAAAGATAATTTCAGTCTCAGGATTTATTTCTCATGAAGTTTTATTATAATTCTTTATTGTGGGGGGATGAGCAGGGCCCTGCCAGCAATCTGAGTTCAATACAGTCGGGTCTGGTTCATGAGAGCTTACACTCTAATAAGAAGGGGCAAGTGATACAAAATGTAAAAACTGTGAGGGATCAGCTGATAAACGCTACCAGGACTCGGCCACAAGGCGGCAGCACGGAGACAATGTCTATATAGTAATACAGCGGGTGTCCTACCAGGACTCGGCCACAAGGCGGCAGCACGGAGACAATGTCTATATAGTAATACAGCGGGTGTCCTATCACGACTCGGCCACACGATGGCAGCACGGAGACAATGTGTATATTGTAATACAGCGGGTGTCCTATCAGGACTCGGCCACAAGATGGCAGCACGGAGACAATGTCTATATAGTAATACAGCGGGTGTCCTATCAGGACTCGGCCACAAGGCGGCAGCACGGAGACAATGTCTATATAGTAATACAGCGGGTGTCCTATCAGGACTCGGCCACAAGATGGCAGCACGGAGACAATGTGTGTATAGAAATATAGCGGATGTCCTATCAGGACTCGACCACAAGGAGGCAGCAGTGCGACATTAATTAGAGTTGTCCTACATAAGAAGACGACATCAGCAGATATGTCTCATTTCAGAGGCTCCGGCACATGCTCAGCGCTGCTGCCATTTTGTTGAGCGCTTTGGCTGTTTTTGTTTCTACACTATGAAGGTTTAGGGCTAACTGGTAGTAAGGTGACAATATAATACTGAGCTGATCCGACAATGGGACTCATTCCAAGCTCCGCCACCAGATGGCAGCAGAATAATATATTGTGTGCTTAGAACCATGACGTGTTACCACATTCCTCCACCAGATGGCAGCAGAATCACCGATATTCAGTGTGAGTGCTATCAGGTAACGCCACCAGATGGCGGTATAGGACCTGAATAACATACAGCGCATGTCCAGTCCGCCGCCATTTTGGATAGGAGAAAGTCATCCCGGTCCTCAATACAATGGCGGACAAAGGTTGCCCGTATCTGTTGAGGCGAAATATGTTTTGATCCCTAATTAAAATAGCTTCAAAGCGAAATTACTTCTCGTAATTTAGTTCATGTGCTGTGCCTCAAACGAGTTGAATAGAAAATTATTTGATCTTCAACAAAATGGCAGCCGCAGTGGAGTCGCCTCTCGTGGACGTCATTCATTCCCCGCCCCTATTTTACACAGAAGAAACAATGGTCCTCAACAAAATGGCAGCCGTGATAGAGGTTTTAATTTGTAGGATACTGCGCATGCCCAGCGCTGCGACCATTTTGGATAAGATAAAATTACGTGGTCCTCGGTAAAATGGCGGAATAATCTGTCTTATTTTATGGCTGTGAACTCATTGTGCTGAGGACTGCCGCGCTTCTCTTCAATGATATGTCAGCAGCTGCAGAGTTCATCCGCAAAGCGAAATCAGTGGAAGGGGGAATCCTGTGTGGGCGAGCTTTGGCCTTGTGGTAGAGAATCGAGTTTTGTGCTGACCATACAGTGGGAGTTCTCCCAGATTCCGCCGCCAGATGGCAGCAGAGTGATGTCATAGAGACACTGCGTGCTTCTACAATTCTCCCCCAGGTGGCAGTATAATAATGTGTGTGTATAGTAATACAGCGGGTGTCGTATCAGGACTCGGCCACAAGATGGCAGCACGGAGACAATGTCTCTATAGTAATACAGCGGGTGTCCTACCAGGACTCGGCCACAAGATGGCAGCACGGAGACAATGTCTATATAGTAATACAGCGGGTGTCCTATCAGGACTCGGCCACAAGATGGCAGCACGGAGACAATGTCTATATAGTAATACAGCGGGTGTCCTATCAGGACTCGGCCACAAGATGGCAGCACGGAGACAATGTCTATATAGTAATACAGCGGGTGTCTTATCAGGACTCGGCCACAAGATGGCAGCACGGAGACAATGTCTATATAGTAATACAGCGGGTGTCCTATCAGGACTCGGCCACAAGATGGCAGCACGGAGACAATGTGTGTATAGTAATACAGCGGGTGTCCTATCAGGACTCGGCCACACGGTGGCAGCACAATAATGGTGATGTTGTATTGTAAGATCTTCAACACAATGGCGGCCGCCATAAGTATATCTGTGTCTTCTGATTTTATTATTACTGGGTGTAAATCTGACCCCACACATCACAATCTGATTGTACACTTTCCTATTCATTCTCCTAACAATTGTACCGTGGGAAGGCCATCCTGATTGGTAATGCATGGAATCAATTGTTAAGGAGATTTAGTCCTTTTCTGCCTATGTCCGGGCCATACCATTGTAGAGTGTCCTGGTTCTGATTGCGTACGCCGTTATTGTGTATTCTGGATATATCCGATGTCTTTGTTTCACACATATAGCGTGGACATTCTCTCTGCTGGCTGCGTCTTCTACTACGTGGTCTCAGTTTGCAAGTCCCTGCCGCGGCAAGTCATCATCCTCCTGGGAGCTTACAGCCTGGACTGTCTGAAACCGGACAACCATGGTGAGTCCCAAATGTGAGCGTGCCATGATGGGGGGTTCTTCTTATATTCCTCCTCCACCAACAACGCCGTGTCCCCACACTTCTCCCTAACAGACATCCCTGCACCCACATGTCCTCCTCCACCAACCAACGCCGTGTCCCCACACTTCTCCCTAACAGACATCCCTACACCCACATGTCCTCCTCCACCAACCAATGCTGTGTCCCCACACTTCTCCCTAACAGACATCCCTACACCCACATGTCCTCCTCCACCAACCAATGCTGTGTCCCCACACTTCTCCCTAACAGACATCCCTACACCCACATGTCCTCCTCCACCAACCAATGCTGTGTCCCCACACTTCTCCCTAACAGACATCCCTACACCCACATGTCCTCCTCCACCAACCAATGCTGTGTCCCCACACTTCTCCCTAACAGACATCCCTACACCCACATGTCCTCCTCCACCAACCAATGCTGTGTCCCCACACTTCTCCCTAACAGACATCCCTACACCCACATGTCCTCCTCCACCAACCAATGCTGTGTCCCCACACTTCTCCCTAACAGACATCCCTACACCCACATGTCCTCCTCCACCAACCAATGCTGTGTCCCCACACTTCTCCCTAACAGACATCCCTACACCCACATGTCCTCCTCCACCAACCAATGCTGTGTCCCCACACTTCTCCCTAACAGACATCCCTACACCCACATGTCCTCCTCCACCAACCAATGCTGTGTCCCCACACTTCTCCCTAACAGACATCCCTACACCCACATGTCCTCCTCCACCAACCAATGCTGTGTCCCCACACTTCTCCCTAACAGACATCCCTACACCCACATGTCCTCCTCCACCAACCAATGCTGTGTCCCCACACTTCTCCCTAACAGACATCCCTACACCCACATGTCCTCCTCCACCAACCAATGCTGTGTCCCCACACTTCTCCCTAACAGACATCCCTACACCCACATGTCCTCCTCCACCAACCAATGCTGTGTCCCCACACTTCTCCCTAACAGACATCCCTACACCCACATGTCCTCCTCCACCAACCAATGCTGTGTCCCCACACTTCTCCCTAACAGACATCCCTACACCCACATGTCCTCCTCCACCAACCAATGCTGTGTCCCCACACTTCTCCCTAACAGACATCCCTACACCCACATGTCCTCCTCCACCAACCAATGCTGTGTCCCCACACTTCTCCCTAACAGACATCCCTACACCCACATGTCCTCCTCCACCAACCAATGCTGTGTCCCCACACTTCTCCCTAACAGACATCCCTACACCCACATGTCCTCCTCCACCAACCAATGCTGTGTCCCCACACTTCTCCCTAACAGACATCCCTACACCCACATGTCCTCCTCCACCAACCAATGCTGTGTCCCCACACTTCTCCCTAACAGACATCCCTACACCCACATGTCCTCCTCCACCAACCAATGCTGTGTCCCCACACTTCTCCCTAACAGACATCCCTACACCCACATGTCCTCCTCCACCAACCAATGCTGTGTCCCCACACTTCTCCCTAACAGACATCCCTACACCCACATGTCCTCCTCCACCAACCAATGCTGTGTCCCCACACTTCTCCCTAACAGACATCCCTACACCCACATGTCCTCCTCCACCAACCAATGCTGTGTCCCCACACTTCTCCCTAACAGACATCCCTACACCCACATGTCCTCCTCCACCAACCAATGCTGTGTCCCCACACTTCTCCCTAACAGACATCCCTACACCCACATGTCCTCCTCCACCAACCAATGCTGTGTCCCCACACTTCTCCCTAACAGACATCCCTACACCCACATGTCCTCCTCCACCAACCAATGCTGTGTCCCCACACTTCTCCCTAACAGACATCCCTACACCCACATGTCCTCCTCCACCAACCAATGCTGTGTCCCCACACTTCTCCCTAACAGACATCCCTACACCCACATGTCCTCCTCCACCAACCAATGCTGTGTCCCCACACTTCTCCCTAACAGACATCCCTACACCCACATGTCCTCCTCCACCAACCAATGCTGTGTCCCCACACTTCTCCCTAACAGACATCCCTACACCCACATGTCCTCCTCCACCAACCAATGCTGTGTCCCCACACTTCTCCCTAACAGACATCCCTACACCCACATGTCCTCCTCCACCAACCAATGCTGTGTCCCCACACTTCTCCCTAACAGACATCCCTACACCCACATGTCCTCCTCCACCAACCAATGCTGTGTCCCCACACTTCTCCCTAACAGACATCCCTACACCCACATGTCCTCCTCCACCAACCAATGCTGTGTCCCCACACTTCTCCCTAACAGACATCCCTACACCCACATGTCCTCCTCCACCAACCAACGCTGTGTCTCCACACTTCTCCAGTCCATGCGTCACATATGCACCACTTCGCCCACAGTTGTTGCTTGCATGCTGATTTTATTAGACGTTCGGTATTTCATCCTGTTTATTTCAGCTACCCGGGTCATGTCCCAGATGTCTGTAGAGTAACGGTAATATTGTGTGCATGGTAAATGTGAGCCATGATTGGAGCTTGCGTGGTTTTCTGTGGCCAACTAAAATATTATTCCTACTGATTATGTTCCGTTTTGATTCCCTGTGCTTGTGGTAATGTATTCCCTTCATGTAAAGTTTATGATTTGAGAATTGTCACTTATGTTCTCCAAGTGCAGTTCTGGCCTTGGAGGGGTTTTTTTTTTTTTAATATTCAATTTTTATTAATTTTACAATAACCATAAAAAGAGAATTATTGTGACATACATTGCTTTACATAATTATACTTCCAGGTACAGCTTAATTAGTTAAACGTTATTATTTTCACATCCTTTCCTTTTTATTTCTATTGTAAATCTATTTCCCCCTGTACCTTCTTTCTCTCAGCCAGTCAAATTATAACCAAAAAATTAACCAGAAAAGGAAAAAACACAACAGAAAAAAAAAAAAAAAAAAAAGGGGGGGGAATAAAAGAAAAAAACAAAAAAAAAAAAAAAAAAAAAAAAAAAAGTGGGGGGAAGAAAAATACAATATAAGGGAAATCCGGCAACCCTTTCATAGTCCTTCCTTATAGTCTTATTCTAGTACATATCAAAACAACCCTATGTATTATCCCAACCCCTAGTCGACCCTTTATGTTGCTATATTTCCCTTCTATCCTATATCCTCTGTATATCCGGGGGATTTTTTAAAATCAATCCATTGTTGCCAAGTACTTTCAAATTGTTTAGATGTATCCCTCCGTATTGATGTCATTTCCTCCATCAATCGGTAATATTCTATTCTATTGTACCACTCTCTCATAGATGGGATAGTATTTTTGTTCCAATGTAGTGGTATCAACATTTTGGCAGCATTAAGTAATTGGGTGCAACAACGATCTTTTATAGGCTGCAGTCGGCAAGTCCGTTAAATGAAAGAGACATGCCGTCGGATCCAAGGGTAATACAATTGTTGTAATCTCTTCAATCAATTCTACCACCTGGGACCAGAAAGGCTGAAGTTTGGGACAGGACCACCATATATGCACATAAGTTCCAGTTTTACCACAATTGCTCCAACATAACTCCGGCCTAGATGGACACATTTTATGTATTCTTTCAGGTGTGTAATACCATCGGGCTAAAAAAAACGATACATTGGAAGTGTTTTACTAACCTAAACACACACACCAGGTGCGTGTGATTTTCACACAGCAAAACGTATTTATCAACCAAAAAGTCTCTAAAAGCATATTTCCACTAATGCCATATATGGAAAAATCATGCACATGATGCATATATAATGCTGCTTCACAGTTTAGACAAAAATGGTTAGCTCATGCATTTACATTCCTGCATTCATCAACTCAAGCAACATAACATAGAGCTAATTTATACCACATCACCTTGCAATTCATTGCAGGGCTTTGCACAACACACCTGCTGGGTGTGTACACACTACACAGGTGTTTCGATCCCTCCCATAGATCATGCTGGGAGGGAACACACTACAGAGGTGTATACACGTTTGTGGTGTGTTTAAAAGGTTAGTAAATCAACCCCATTGTGTCAGTCACTAGAGTACTTATAGACGAAAGTGTATTAAGGCGTAAGATTCTTTGTGTCTGTGATTCCGTCCAAGTCATCTCCAGTTCCTGCTCCCACTGATTCAAATACCGTGGAAACTGATTGGGTTGCTGATTTAATAGGATCTTATATATTTTAGATATACCATGTTGCGGAGGGTCAGTAAGATCAAATAATTTTTCTATTGGTGTAAGTTCAGCTATAGTGCGTAAGGGTTTTGGTAGTGATAAAATAAAATGTGATAGTTGCCTATGTCTCCATGTGTCAAAGGGATAAGTCCCCCGTTGTGCTCGGAGTTCTTCTATAGAATACATTTTATGTCCATCACATACGTGATTGAGTTTTAAAAGTGCATAATTCGTCCATTTAAGAAAACTCGTGTTGTGCATTCCTGGTGGGAAATATAAGTGGTCTGTCACTGAAATTATCGGAGAATTGTATTGCCCTATTAGCCTAAAATATAGTGAGTTCCAGATTTTTAACGTGTGGCTAGTAAGTGGGGAAGTATGTGGATGTAATTTCCGATATTCTTGAGGGATCCAACAAATATTCGATACTATTTGACCAGCAAGCACATTCTCCAACTCTACCCATCTTTTAGTTTCCGTATGATAGTGTAAATCCAACATTCTATTAATTGCAACCGCCTGATAATAATTCCCAAAATCTGGTAATGCCAAGCCTCCCTGGCTCCTGGTCCTAATTAGGGCTCTATGAGAGATCCTTGCGGAGGTACTGGCCTTGGAGGTTAGCTACTTAGTCATGGCCCAGCAGTGATATTAGAAATGCAGGTTCCTGTCATGATTGGTCTTTCTTTATTATTATTATTATCCCACGACTCCTTTTCTTTCCCCAAACAGCAGAATGAACACAGCGAAGTTCGTCCGTTGGTTGTCTCTGAAATAGGAGCGTATATGTATACCACGGACCAAACGTCGTCATTTATAAGTCAGCGGTCACATTTTATTTACTAAGTCCCGGTTTTTGAAGCCTCAATGTTATGGTGTTGGTTATTGAATCCCCACCTCCGCTCTGGCTCAGGGGGATTAGCAGCCAGCCAGCAAGCGAGCACCGACCTCGACGTTGCTGGATCAAATCCCGGCTTCTCTCCTTTTTTAATTTTTTTACCGAATTTTTTTTATTTTTTACCCTGAAATAGGAGATCAGACCCATCAGTCATTGAGCAGAGGCGAGTAGCTCAGTGGATAAGAGCAGTACCCAGGGCACCAGAAGCCTCGAGTTCAATTCCCGTAGCCCCCAGGTCAAGTCTCTGAGTGCATTGTGCAGACATCACTCAGTGACAGCAGCGCTGTGAACTCGAGCTCAGATCTCCCAGTGAAGTGGGTGGAATCCCTTGGAGATGGAAGGACCGTAGACCGGAGCTCGAATCACTGAGTGGAAGCTTGGAGGCCATGGACAACCCACCAGTCTCCTCCAGTCCCAGGCCCCCACAGGCCTGTAACATGTGTGGCATCACAATAGAATGTGGACTACCCCCTCTTCGGTCCATAGTCTGTGACATCACTGCAACATATATAAATACAAGGGCCTGTCTTACCGGGCCGGCCCATTCAAAAAACAGGGACTTAGGTTTTCTTTGCTCACCCCAGAGATATATATATATATCCAGGTCACCTCCCAGGTACTGCACAGTAGCTGAACCCCCTGCTGGTGGGATAGAGTAGTGGACTTGAAACATTCCCCACTACCCTGTTCCACCAACAGGGGGCTCAGGTGCTGCACAGCACCCAGGACTATGTGACTCTCCTCCAGAGGGATTTGAACTCAAGTCTCCAGCAGACCAGTCTGAGTCCTTACTCTCTGAGCTCTATGTGTCTATGCTCAGACACTGAGGTGTTCGTTCTCGTACGTCACGTCTTCATCTCCTATAAAGCCGGCTAAAGATAAAGAAAGATTCGAACCGGCGGCTCCAACATCTCTGCTGGTTTATATGCCGGATATCCACCCTCAGAGCCAGCTACCAGGCTGAGGGAACTGCTGAATTCAGACGCTTCTCAGTGTCATCAGCGCACACCAGGGAAATAAATAGCTGTCAGCGCCGGGATTCAAACCCACAACTCCAAAACGTATTTGACACAAGTTGGACGCTCCAGCGATTACAGCCACAAGGTGGGCAGGTTTGGTGGGCAGGTTTGCTGGGCTGATTTTCCTGATATTTATTTCCTGGCAAAAAGAATATATTCTAAAACTCACTATCCAAAATATAATATATTTTATCTTAAGTCCCACCAACCCAAATCACTGACTTCTGAAGTAAGAGGAGGAGAAGCCCAATGACTGAGAGGTGGCCGTAGCTCAGAGGATAAGAGCTCTATCTGAGAAAAAGAAAAATCACAACAGACATGAGATCAAATCCCCGAGCAGACTGCTTCACCTCTCATAGCCCAGGACCTGTGTGTGAACACCCCAATGTGGTGGCAGGTTCAGGGCAAAGAGTTTTTCTTTTTATCAGTTGAAATATTGTAAGTCCCATCATCCAAAATAGAGGAAAATCTTCTAAGTCCCATCATCCAAAATAGAGGAAAACATTCTAAGTCCCATCATCCAAAATAGAGGAGAATCTTCTAAGTCCCATCATCCAAAATAGAACGTTTTCCTCTAAGTCCCATCATCCAAAAGAGAGGAAAACGTTCTAAGTCCCATCATCCAAAATAGAGGAGAATCTTCTAAGTCCCATCATCCAAAATAGAGGAAAACGTTCTAAGTCCCATCATCCAAAATAGAGGAGAATCTTCTAAGTCCCATCATCCAAAATAGAACGTTTTCCTCTATTTTGGATGATGGGACTTAGAAGATTCTCCTCTTTTTTGGATGATGGGACTTAGAACTTAGAACGTTTTCCTCTATTTTGGATGATGGGAGTTAGAAGATTTTCCTCTAAGTTCCATCATCCAAAATAGAGGAAAACGTTCTAAGTCCCATCATCCAAAAAAGAGGAGAATCTTCTAAGTCCCATCATCCAAAATAGAGGAAAATCTTCTAAGTCCCATCATCCAAAATAGAGGAGAATCTTCTAAGTCCCATCATCCAAAATAGAACGTTTTCCTCTAAGTCCCATCATCCAAAAGAGAGGAAAACGTTCTAAGTCCCATCATCCAAAAAAGAGGAGAATCTTCTAAGTCCCATCATCCAAAATAGAACGTTTTCCTCTAAGTCCCATCATCCAAAAGAGAGGAAAACGTTCTAAGTCCCATCATCCAAAATTGAGGAAAACGTTCTAAGTCACATCATCCAAAATAGAGGAGAATACCAGCACCCCAATGACTGAGAGGTGGCCGTAGCTCAGAGGATAAGAGTTCTGTATGAGACATGAGATGAAATCCCCGAGCAGACTGCTTCACCTCTCATAGCCCAGGACCTGTGTCTGAATACACCAATGGGGTGACAGGCTCAGGGCGGTTTATAGGTAAACTGAGCTGACAATAAAGGAAAACATAGGCCCCACTTTTGGATGAAGTCTACAGCAGAACAGACACTCCAATACTGCTCGGTATATCGCAGGCCATGGACTTCACTTTTTCTTGGCACGCTGGGCAGCATATGGAAACTTGTCACTCTTGAAATGAACATAAACAAAGAGAAATATGGAGCCTGCCATTGGTGATTATTGGCACACGTTATTGTAGTGTCAGAAAAGTGTCCAAACCCCCTTATATCTGTATCATTGTTCCCAGCCAGAGACTCAGACAGCACTGAAACCAAAGCATCAACATGACAGCCAGGGGCCGAAAATGTTCAGAAGGAGAGGCCATCACCCGCATCTCCTATATTTCTATCCTGACTGAGGGGGATAATATAAAGTCAATGTCTCCAATAGCTCTTTGTATTACCATTTTCAATCATATCATGATAAAGATGAAACTAAAGTACAGCGAGTACAAGATTCCAGAAACAAGACACAGTATAGAACATTACGCAGTGAGAACGTCAATTTCACATATCCATGACCCCGTCATCCCCCCACCGTGTGCATACATCGAAGGTATAACAAAATAAGGGCTAATCGTACAATATATGGTGACACACCACAGGCAAGGAGACAAGGAATGAAGACACTAGCCAATCCAATTAATCTGGCAGATATCTCCTAGATATCCTTCCATGGGGGATGTTGGAGGAACAAACAATAGGGATTAGGTGGGGATGGATGTAGGTCTGTGAGGTAGAAGAACGTGGCAGTAGGAAGGAACCAAGAGGACAAATGTAAGACAGACAAGGGGAGAAATCAGGGGCAGTAGAGCGGGAAGAAAAGAAGGGAAAAAGAGATAGAAATATACCTTTCTCAGCGCAGAAGGGTTCCAAAATGGCTAATAACTAAGATAAGGATCTTCACAGACACAAAGAGATGCCCACAGAGCGTTTAAATTGGAACCATGTGGTCCATGTAGTTGATAAAACATCAGAGGTACCCCTATCCCAGGACATCAGCTACAGCATCTGATATACAGAGCCCATCTCACACACCCATTCTGAAAGCTGACGAGTGTCTGTGCTATGCTAATGTCTAGCTGTAATGGCACGAGCTATCGGGGGACATTTGGCATCTACAACAGCTTTCTGAAATAGACTGGCCCATTTTTTGAGAGGTAGTGGGGCATCAAGACCATTGGGACAGAATTGTATAGTTGTGTGAAGTTCCACAACTGATGGGATTCCCTACTTAGTATTGGGGTGCCTAGACCTATAAG
>NW_017308816.1:89636-106143 GCF_000935625.1 Nanorana parkeri | reverse complement strand
GGGAGTACAGGTACCAAATAGGTAAGTAGGAAGAATATAGGGTAATGAGGAGCAAAAGTATCTGAGAAGGTGAAAAGGGTAAGGGTGGCAAGAAAGGGAGGGCAAAGAGGATATGTAAGGGGAGGGCAGCATCATAACAACCTCTCTAGGAGGCAAAACTGGAAATAATGGCTAAAAAACAGTCTTGTCATGGAGTGACAGTAGATATCCTGTATGGGGAACAAGGCCCAACAGCAGTGACCTACCTGAGGTGTACCCACCAAGCGCTGTATATAGTCTAGGGAGAAACGTGTCTCCATTACAGGGAACTTTAACCTACCTTGAATGAACAAGCCGGAAACATCTGACATCTGTTTACATTTGCACCGAACATGCAGATCGCATGCGCTAAAACGTCAACACATGCTCTCAGGGGAACAACCCTCATGGTGAACTCAATCCCAATAGCTTATAACAGGGTTACCCTTTATGTTTATTAATATTCTTTATTTAACGTTTTTACATATTAATACAAAACAGACTTCCATCTTGACAATATATCCAACACAGACATTTCTGCTTGACATATACATATAAATAAATATAATTACTTTATTACATAACGTATTTTTACTCTTCTACTAAACAATCTCATACTTCATTGGAAACATTCCTTAAATCACATCTAGTTTAGCTTAACTGTCCCCACATACATATACACATAATTACTCCCTACATAGAGAAATACAAAGGAAAAAACAATCCCTCTTAATGTATATACCTCATCATATTAAGACCATTATCACTGTGCCAATGACATCACCAAACCATAATCTGCATTTTTCTTAAATTCAAACCACCCTGGCCCATATCTTATACAATCTTTTATATTGTCCTCTAGATGTTAGAACCATCTCTACCATATTACAGATTTTGTTAATGTTTTCAAACCACTGATGTAACGGGGGGTATAGAAACCTGCTTCCAGTACTGCGGTATCAGAGCTGTCGCAGCATTAAGTAGATGAGGGGTCAATGAACATCTATACTTCACTGCAGAATCTATAGTGCAATGAAATAACATACCTCATGGATCATCTTCAATATGAGAACCCATCATTATTTCAACATAAATCCTCACCTGACCCCCAATATCCCTGGATAATAGGGCAAGTCCACCATATATGCGCCATAGTTCCCCTTTGTTCACATCGCCTCCAGCACGAGGGGGAAAATCACCATACATCTCAGGGTCTCCAGCACCAGGGAAACCAGGACCAGGACCTCCAGCACCAGGGAAACTAGGACCAGGGTCTCCAGCACCAGGGAAACTAGGACCAGGACCTCCAGCACCAGGGAAACCAGGACCAGGGTCTTCAGGACCAGGGTCTCCCGCACCAGGGAAACCAGGACCAGGGTCTTCAGCACCAGGGAATCCAAGACCAAGGTCTCCCGCACCAGGGAATCTAGAACCATGACCAGGGTCTCCCGCACAAGGGAAACCAGGACCAGGGTCTTCAGCACCAGGGAATCCAAGACCAAGGTCTCCCGCACCAGGGAATCTAGAACCATGACCAGGGTCTCCCGCACAAGGGGATCTAGGACCAGGGTCTTCAGCACCAGGGTGGAGTCAAACCTTTTGAGCTTAAGCCTATTCTGGGCTTGCAGGGCATGTTGGAGCTGTAATTACTGACAGAGGGATTTATTGCTAAGTTCAAACTCTGCACACAGTTGTTGAAAGGTATTAAGAACGCCATCCTTGTATAAGGTGGTCAATGTATCCACCACCCCTGCTCTTTTTCATTGTGGGGACATGCCAATCTTAGACAGCTTACAATCATCCCCTATTAAATTTGGGGGGACTAAACAGAAAAGGGGGGGGGGGGGGCGACAATGAGGGGAGTACAGGTACCAAATAGGTAAGTAGGAAGAATATAGGGTAATGAGGAGCAAAAGTATCTGAGAAGGTGAAAAGGGTAAGGGTGGCAAGAAAGGGAGGGCAAAGAGGATATGTAAGGGGAGGGCAGCATCATAACAACCTCTCTAGGAGGCAAAACTGGAAATAATGGCTAAAAAACAGTCTTGTCATGGAGTGACAGTAGATATCCTGTATGGGGAACAAGGCCCAACAGCAGTGACCTACCTGAGGTGTACCCACCAAGCGCTGTATATAGTCTAGGGAGAAACGTGTCTCCATTACAGGGAACTTTAACCTACCTTGAATGAACAAGCCGGAAACATCTGACATCTGTTTACATTTGCACCGAACATGCAGATCGCATGCGCTAAAACGTCAACACATGCTCTCAGGGGAACAACCCTCATGGTGAACTCAATCCCAATAGCTTATAACAGGGTTACCCTTTATGTTTATTAATATTCTTTATTTAACGTTTTTACATATTAATACAAAACAGACTTCCATCTGGACAATATATCCAACACAGACATTTCTGCTTGACATATACATATAAATAAATATAATTACTTTATTACATAACGTATTTTTACTCTTCTACTAAACAATCTCATACTTCATTGGAAACATTCCTTAAATCACATCTAGTTTAGCTTAACTGTCCCCACATACATATACACATAATTACTCCCTACATAGAGAAATACAAAGGAAAAAACAATCCCTCTTAATGTATATACCTCATCATATTAAGACCATTATCACTGTGCCAATGACATCACCAAACCATAATCTGCATTTTTCTTAAATTCAAACCACCCTGGCCCATATCTTATACAATCTTTTATATTGTCCTCTAGATGTTAGAACCATCTCTACCATATTACAGATTTTGTTAATGTTTTCAAACCACTGATGTAACGGGGGGTATAGAAACCTGCTTCCAGTACTGCGGTATCAGAGCTGTCGCAGCATTAAGTAGATGAGGGGTCAATGAACATCTATACTTCACTGCAGAATCTATAGTGCAATGAAATAACATACCTCATGGATCATCTTCAATATGAGAACCCATCATTATTTCAACATAAATCCTCACCTGACCCCCAATATCCCTGGATAATAGGGCAAGTCCACCATATATGCGCCATAGTTCCCCTTTGTTCACATCGCCTCCAGCACGAGGGGGAAAATCACCATACATCTCAGGGTCTCCAGCACCAGGGAAACCAGGACCAGGACCTCCAGCACCAGGGAAACTAGGACCAGGGTCTCCAGCACCAGGGAAACTAGGACCAGGACCTCCAGCACCAGGGAAACCAGGACCAGGGTCTTCAGGACCAGGGTCTCCCGCACCAGGGAAACCAGGACCAGGGTCTTCAGCACCAGGGAATCCAAGACCAAGGTCTCCCGCACCAGGGAATCTAGAACCATGACCAGGGTCTCCCGCACAAGGGGATCTAGGACCAGGGTCTTCAGCACCAGGGTGGAGTCAAACCTTTTGAGCTTAAGCCTATTCTGGGCTTGCAGGGCATGTTGGAGCTGTAATTACTGACAGAGGGATTTATTGCTAAGTTCAAACTCTGCACACAGTTGTTGAAAGGTATTAAGAACGCCATCCTTGTATAAGGTGGTCAATGTATCCACCACCCCTGCTCTTTTTCATTGTGGGGACATGCCAATCTTAGACAGCTTACAATCAATGATTCATTATGCCATAGAGGGGCTGTATATAGAAAGGTCCCTAATGCCCAACAAAGGCATTAGAGTGTCCCATACCCTTCCCAGAGGGCAGAGGGAAGGGCAGTTCACATATCCTTTAGCATAATTATCAATTTCCAGCTGAAGCAACGAGTTGCAACCCTGCAAATAGGAACATAATAGATAAGAGGAGAAGCAGCTGACCTTCTTCTAGTCTGCCAGATGTGAATGAGAGGCAAGGAAACAAATCCAGGAGTTTGGAGCAGAGAGGCCCTCCCATATCCTTAGGGTACTGTAGGGTCATTGGATTCATTCTAGGAGCACTCTTCTTCCACTGGTGAGTTATTAGAATAAAACTGGGTGAGTTATGAAGAATACAGTATATAGTGGCTCTGGCATCCACACCTTTTCGAGAAGGTTGGTCCCACCAACAACTGATAACGGGAGTTTACACCACGTAGTACATTCACTCTGAACCTTCTGCAGCAGAGGAGCAAGCCTGAGAGGCAGATATTCAGTAATATAACTCGAGATTTGTATTCCAGAATACTTACAATTGGATTATTCTGTACTTACAGTAAAATTATCTTCCTTGAAGTCATTGAAGGACACAGCAGAGATGTTCAGACCTTAACCACTGGGTTAGAGTGCCATCTTCAGGAGTAGGTTAAAGCAGAGACACCGGCACTCCAAATTGGCAAAATACGTCTATTTATTGACGTGCATCGTCAATAAATAGACGTATTTTGCAAATTTGGAGTGCCGGTGTCTCTGCTTTAGCTCACGATTGTTACGGCTGCCACCCGTTGACTACCGCAGCACCCAATTCATGAAGTGGTTCACGCGGTCAGGAGTGCGATGGGACCATGGACTATCTTCAGGAGTAGGACACTACACACAGAAGCACAGCAGTGGACCCTTCTGGTGGCCATTCCTCTACCTGATAAAGGAAGCTCAGTTAGTTGTAAAGAAATACATAAAGCAACAACTGGCTACCAACCAAGAGGCGGTGCTGTGATGAGTTCTGCATCCAAAGACAAAGAAATGTTACTTATATTTACACACACACACACACACACACCAACAACATATAACAGTGACCCCAACCCAATGCAGTCTCCCTTTATAGGGCGATGACAAGCTTCTATCTATAGACAGACACACATACATGGGGGCAGCCATACTGCCCCCATGTATGTGTGTCAGTCTGGATGCCCCCATGTATGCGTGTCAGTATGGATGCCCCCCTGTATGTGTGTCAGTCTGGATGCCCCCATGTATGCGTGTCAGTATGGATGCCCCCCTGTATGTGTGTCAGTCTGGATGCCCCCATGTATGCGTGTCAGTATGGATGCCCCCCTGTATGTGTGTCAGTCTGGATGCCCCCATGTATGCGTGTCAGTATGGATGCCCCCCTGTATGTGTGTCAGTCTGGATGCCCCCATGTATGCGTGTCAGTATGGATGCCCCCCTGTATGTGTGTCAGTCTGGATGCCCCCATGTATGCGTGTCAGTATGGATGCCCCCCTGTATGTGTGTCAGTCTGGATGCCCCCATGTATGCGTGTCAGTATGGATGCCCCCCTGTATGTGTGTCAGTCTGGATGCCCCCATGTATGCGTGTCAGTATGGATGCCCCCCTGTATGTGTGTCAGTCTGGATGCCCCCATGTATGCGTGTCAGTATGGATGCCCCCCTGTATGTGTGTCAGTCTGGATGCCCCCATGTATGCGTGTCAGTATGGATGCCCCCCTGTATGTGTGTCAGTCTGGATGCCCCCATGTATGCGTGTCAGTATGGATGCCCCCCTGTATGTGTGTCAGTCTGGATGCCCCCATGTATGCGTGTCAGTATGGATGCCCCCCTGTATGTGTGTCAGTCTGGATGCCCCCATGTATGCGTGTCAGTATGGATGCCCCCCTGTATGTGTGTCAGTCTGGATGCCCCCATGTATGCGTGTCAGTATGGATGCCCCCCTGTATGTGTGTCAGTCTGGATGCCCCCATGTATGCGTGTCAGTATGGATGCCCCCCTGTATGTGTGTCAGTCTGGATGCCCCCATGTATGCGTGTCAGTATGGATGCCCCCCTGTATGTGTGTCAGTCTGGATGCCCCCATGTATGCGTGTCAGTATGGATGCCCCCCTGTATGTGTGTCAGTCTGGATGCCCCCATGTATGCGTGTCAGTATGGATGCCCCCCTGTATGTGTGTCAGTCTGGATGCCCCCATGTATGCGTGTCAGTATGGATGCCCCCCTGTATGTGTGTCAGTCTGGATGCCCCCATGTATGCGTGTCAGTATGGATGCCCCCCTGTATGTGTGTCAGTCTGGATGCCCCCATGTATGCGTGTCAGTATGGATGCCCCCCTGTATGTGTGTCAGTCTGGATGCCCCCATGTATGCGTGTCAGTATGGATGCCCCCCTGTATGTGTGTCAGTCTGGATGCCCCCATGTATGCGTGTCAGTATGGATGCCCCCCTGTATGTGTGTCAGTCTGGATGCCCCCATGTATGCGTGTCAGTATGGATGCCCCCCTGTATGTGTGTCAGTCTGGATGCCCCCATGTATGCGTGTCAGTATGGATGCCCCCCTGTATGTGTGTCAGTCTGGATGCCCCCATGTATGCGTGTCAGTATGGATGCCCCCCTGTATGTGTGTCAGTCTGGATGCCCCCATGTATGCGTGTCAGTATGGATGCCCCCCTGTATGTGTGTCAGTCTGGATGCCCCCATGTATGCGTGTCAGTATGGATGCCCCCCTGTATGTGTGTCAGTCTGGATGCCCCCATGTATGCGTGTCAGTATGGATGCCCCCCTGTATGTGTGTCAGTCTGGATGCCCCCATGTATGCGTGTCAGTATGGATGCCCCCCTGTATGTGTGTCAGTCTGGATGCCCCCATGTATGCGTGTCAGTATGGATGCCCCCCTGTATGTGTGTCAGTATGCCTGCCCCCATGTATGGGGGCATCCATACAGACACACATACATGGGGGCAGCCATACAGACATGGGTGCAGCCATACTGACACACATACATGGGGGCAGCCATACAGACACACATACATGGGAGCAGCCATACAGACACACATACATGGGAGCAGCCATACAGACACACATACATGGGAGCAGCCATACAGACACACATACATGGGAGCAGCCATACAGACACACATACATGGGAGCAGCCATACAGACACACATACATGGGAGCAGCCATACAGACACACATACATGGGAGCAGCCATACAGACACACATACATGGGAGCAGCCATACAGACACACATACATGGGAGCAGCCATACAGACACACATACATGGGAGCAGCCATACAGACACACATACATGGGAGCAGCCATACAGACACACATACATGGGAGCAGCCATACAGACACACATACATGGGAGCAGCCATACAGACACACATACATGGGAGCAGCCATACAGACACACATACATGGGAGCAGCCATACAGACACACATACATGGGAGCAGCCATACAGACACACATACATGGGAGCAGCCATACAGACACACATACATGGGAGCAGCCATACAGACACACATACATGGGAGCAGCCATACAGACACACATACATGGGAGCAGCCATACAGACACACATACATGGGAGCAGCCATACAGACACACATACATGGGAGCAGCCATACAGACACACATACATGGGAGCAGCCATACAGACACACATACATGGGAGCAGCCATACAGACACACATACATGGGAGCAGCCATACAGACACACATACATGGGAGCAGCCATACAGACACACATACATGGGAGCAGCCATACAGACACACATACATGGGAGCAGCCATACAGACACACATACATGGGAGCAGCCATACAGACACACATACATGGGAGCAGCCATACAGACACACATACATGGGAGCAGCCATACAGACACACATACATGGGAGCAGCCATACAGACACACATACATGGGAGCAGCCATACAGACACACATACATGGGAGCAGCCATACAGACACACATACATGGGAGCAGCCATACAGACACACATACATGGGAGCAGCCATACAGACACACATACATGGGAGCAGCCATACAGACACACATACATGGGAGCAGCCATACAGACACACATACATGGGAGCAGCCATACAGACACACATACATGGGAGCAGCCATACAGACACACATACATGGGAGCAGCCATACAGACACACATACATGGGAGCAGCCATACAGACACACATACATGGGAGCAGCCATACAGACACACATACATGGGAGCAGCCATACAGACACACATACATGGGAGCAGCCATACAGACACACATACATGGGAGCAGCCATACAGACACACATACATGGGAGCAGCCATACAGACACACATACATGGGAGCAGCCATACAGACACACATACATGGGAGCAGCCATACAGACACACATACATGGGAGCAGCCATACAGACACACATACATGGGAGCAGCCATACAGACACACATACATGGGAGCAGCCATACAGACACACATACATGGGAGCAGCCATACAGACACACATACATGGGAGCAGCCATACAGACACACATACATGGGAGCAGCCATACAGACACACATACATGGGAGCAGCCATACAGACACACATACATGGGAGCAGCCATACAGACACACATACATGGGAGCAGCCATACAGACACACATACATGGGAGCAGCCATACAGACACACATACATGGGAGCAGCCATACAGACACACATACATGGGAGCAGCCATACAGACACACATACATGGGAGCAGCCATACAGACACACATACATGGGAGCAGCCATACAGACACACATACATGGGAGCAGCCATACAGACACACATACATGGGAGCAGCCATACAGACACACATACATGGGAGCAGCCATACAGACACACATACATGGGAGCAGCCATACAGACACACATACATGGGAGCAGCCATACAGACACACATACATGGGAGCAGCCATACAGACACACATACATGGGAGCAGCCATACAGACACACATACATGGGAGCAGCCATACAGACACACATACATGGGAGCAGCCATACAGACACACATACATGGGAGCAGCCATACAGACACACATACATGGGAGCAGCCATACAGACACACATACATGGGAGCAGCCATACAGACACACATACATGGGAGCAGCCATACAGACACACATACATGGGAGCAGCCATACAGACACACATACATGGGAGCAGCCATACAGACACACATACATGGGAGCAGCCATACAGACACACATACATGGGAGCAGCCATACAGACACACATACATGGGAGCAGCCATACAGACACACATACATGGGAGCAGCCATACAGACACACATACATGGGAGCAGCCATACAGACACACATACATGGGAGCAGCCATACAGACACACATACATGGGAGCAGCCATACAGACACACATACATGGGAGCAGCCATACAGACACACATACATGGGAGCAGCCATACAGACACACATACATGGGAGCAGCCATACAGACACACATACATGGGAGCAGCCATACAGACACACATACATGGGAGCAGCCATACAGACACACATACATGGGAGCAGCCATACAGACACACATACATGGGAGCAGCCATACAGACACACATACATGGGAGCAGCCATACAGACACACATACATGGGAGCAGCCATACAGACACACATACATGGGAGCAGCCATACAGACACACATACATGGGAGCAGCCATACAGACACACATACATGGGAGCAGCCATACAGACACACATACATGGGAGCAGCCATACAGACACACATACATGGGAGCAGCCATACAGACACACATACATGGGAGCAGCCATACAGACACACATACATGGGAGCAGCCATACAGACACACATACATGGGAGCAGCCATACAGACACACATACATGGGAGCAGCCATACAGACACACATACATGGGAGCAGCCATACAGACACACATACATGGGAGCAGCCATACAGACACACATACATGGGAGCAGCCATACAGACACACATACATGGGAGCAGCCATACAGACACACATACATGGGAGCAGCCATACAGACACACATACATGGGAGCAGCCATACAGACACACATACATGGGAGCAGCCATACAGACACACATACATGGGAGCAGCCATACAGACACACATACATGGGAGCAGCCATACAGACACACATACATGGGAGCAGCCATACAGACACACATACATGGGAGCAGCCATACAGACACACATACATGGGAGCAGCCATACAGACACACATACATGGGAGCAGCCATACAGACACACATACATGGGAGCAGCCATACAGACACACATACATGGGAGCAGCCATACAGACACACATACATGGGAGCAGCCATACAGACACACATACATGGGAGCAGCCATACAGACACACATACATGGGAGCAGCCATACAGACACACATACATGGGAGCAGCCATACAGACACACATACATGGGAGCAGCCATACAGACACACATACATGGGAGCAGCCATACAGACACACATACATGGGAGCAGCCATACAGACACACATACATGGGAGCAGCCATACAGACACACATACATGGGAGCAGCCATACAGACACACATACATGGGAGCAGCCATACAGACACACATACATGGGAGCAGCCATACAGACACACATACATGGGAGCAGCCATACAGACACACATACATGGGAGCAGCCATACAGACACACATACATGGGAGCAGCCATACAGACACACATACATGGGAGCAGCCATACAGACACACATACATGGGAGCAGCCATACAGACACACATACATGGGAGCAGCCATACAGACACACATACATGGGAGCAGCCATACAGACACACATACATGGGAGCAGCCATACAGACACACATACATGGGAGCAGCCATACAGACACACATACATGGGAGCAGCCATACAGACACACATACATGGGAGCAGCCATACAGACACACATACATGGGAGCAGCCATACAGACACACATACATGGGAGCAGCCATACAGACACACATACATGGGAGCAGCCATACAGACACACATACATGGGAGCAGCCATACAGACACACATACATGGGAGCAGCCATACAGACACACATACATGGGAGCAGCCATACAGACACACATACATGGGAGCAGCCATACAGACACACATACATGGGAGCAGCCATACAGACACACATACATGGGAGCAGCCATACAGACACACATACATGGGAGCAGCCATACAGACACACATACATGGGAGCAGCCATACAGACACACATACATGGGAGCAGCCATACAGACACACATACATGGGAGCAGCCATACAGACACACATACATGGGAGCAGCCATACAGACACACATACATGGGAGCAGCCATACAGACACACATACATGGGAGCAGCCATACAGACACACATACATGGGAGCAGCCATACAGACACACATACATGGGAGCAGCCATACAGACACACATACATGGGAGCAGCCATACAGACACACATACATGGGAGCAGCCATACAGACACACATACATGGGAGCAGCCATACAGACACACATACATGGGGGCACCCATACATGCACACATACATGGGGGCATCCATACAGACACACATACATGGGGGCAGCCATACTGACACTCACAGGCTGTGCTCCTCCTCAATGATTGCTCTTCACTCTAACATTCTGGGCAGGGATGTATAATACAATACAATGGATGAATGGAAGAGCAATGAGAACACACGACACTGATTGGATGTACTCACTCCCTGGCTGTATGATGACCAGTTACCTCCATTACCGCAGAGCCCCTACCCCAGTATGGAGGCTGTTCATCCCATGCTTCCAATACCAATCATCTGGCTGCCTTCACTACTTTCTGCAATCCATAACAAATATTAAGGCCTTGTGCACACTGAAAGCGTGTGCGTTCCAGAGAGGTAGCTGCTGGAACGCACCGCGATCTCTGTGAAACTTCCCCCCGCATTTTGGGACGGGAGGGGGCATGGCGGTGCATTGTATTCAATGGCACCGATAACACCCCCCACCCCCGCAGTGCGATCGAACGCGTGGCAAAACTTTGCCAGCGTTTGCAGTTAAATGGAACACTGGCAAAAAATTTCCACGCGTTCGATCGCACTGCGGGGGGGGTGGCTTTGGGCGCGGAAGTCGTGCCATTGAATACAATGCATCGCCACGCCCCCTCCCACCCCAAAACGCGGGGGGAAGTTTCACAGCGATCGCAGTGCGTTCCAGCGGCTACCGCTCTGGAACGCACACGCTTTCGGTGTGAACAAGCCCTAAGACTGATGGCTTGTCTCCTAAAGCCCTTACCTGCACATTGCCCACAGTCAAAGTATGGAAGTCAGAGGATCACCATGACAGCCAGGGAACCAGTAGTATGACAATCTGTCAATGGCAGCCTCCGTGTTTCTCTCATGAATGGTTTAGTAACTAAATCACTCCAATCACTGACCGTTCTCACTGAACTGAATTCATGGGAGAAGGACAGACAGACATCTGGAGGGACAGACATAAGTCCAGGGGACAGACAGACATCCGGAAGGACAGACATCCAGAAGGACAGACACATGTCCAGGGGACAGACAGACATCCGGAAGGACAGACATAAGTCCAGGGGACAGACAGACATCCGGAAGGATAGACACATGTCCAGGGGACAGACAGACATCCGGAAGGATAGACACATGTCCAGGGGACAGACAGACATCCGGAAGGACAGACACATGTCCAGGGGACAGACAGACATCCGGAAGGACAGACACATGTCCAGGGGACAGACAGACATCCGGAAGGATAGACACATGTCCAGGGGACAGACAGACATCCGGAAGGACAGACACATGTCCAGGGGACAGACAGACATCCGGAAGGACAGACACATGTCCAGGGGACAGACAGACATCCGGAAGGACAGACACATGTCCAGGGGACAGACAGACATCCGGAAGGACAGACACATGTCCAGGGGACAGACAGACATCCGGAAGGACAGACACATGTCCAGGGGACAGACAGACATCCGGAAGGACAGACACATGTCCAGGGGACAGACAGACATCCGGAAGGACAGACACATGTCCAGGGGACAGACAGACATCCGGAAGGACAGACACATGTCCAGGGGACAGACAGACATCCGGAAGGACAGACACATGTCCAGGGGACAGACAGACATCCGGAAGGACAGACACATGTCCAGGGGACAGACAGACATCCGGAAGGACAGACACATGTCCAGGGGACAGACAGACATCCGGAAGGACAGACACATGTCCAGGGGACAGACAGACATCCGGAAGGACAGACACATGTCCAGGGGACAGACAGACATCCGGAAGGACAGACACATGTCCAGGGGACAGACAGACATCCGGAAGGACAGACACATGTCCAGGGGACAGACAGACATCCGGAAGGACAGACACATGTCCAGGGGACAGACAGACATCCGGAAGGACAGACACATGTCCAGGGGACAGACAGACATCCGGAAGGACAGACACATGTCCAGGGGACAGACAGACATCCGGAAGGACAGACACATGTCCAGGGGACAGACAGACATCCGGAAGGACAGACACATGTCCAGGGGACAGACAGACATCCGGAAGGACAGACACATGTCCAGGGGACAGACAGACATCCGGAAGGACAGACACATGTCCAGGGGACAGACAGACATCCGGAAGGACAGACACATGTCCAGGGGACAGACAGACATCCGGAAGGACAGACACATGTCCAGGGGACAGACAGACATCCGGAAGGACAGACATAAGTCCAGGGGACAGACAGACATCCGGAAGGACAGACACATGTCCAGGGGACAGACAGACATCCGGAAGGACAGACACATGTCCAGGGGACATATTTCTAGAACTGTACTCTTCCGCTCTCCTCCAATCACACAGTACTGGGCACTCTCTGCTATAGTCAGTTGTAGTCAGGTATACACAGGCTGACAACAAGCACACAGGCAGCGGTTGGCTCTCTTCTCATAGAAATCCCAGCATGCTTCTCAGACTGAGTGTCATGGACGCACACTGTAATAAAAATAATTTGAGAAATAAACGTCATACAAACAAAACATATCTGAATATTGGCTGATAAACTTGTAAAATGAAAACATATATAAGAGAAAGTGAATCCAAACCGCTCAGACGTTTAGTACATGTAAAGGGTGTGCGGTTCTTATTTCCAGAGAGATTCCTCAGGACGGTTGTGTCTGGTACAGGAAGTGATGAGAGATTTTACAGGGATCGGGAGGAGAGGGGGAATGGCAATGTTAGGAGATTGGTCACATGGGGTACTCTACTACGATAAGGGTTGGGAATCTCCACAATGAACAAGAGAGGAGGTGCTACAGGAAATCAGCTGACTTTCCAGGTCATGTGATACAACGATCAGTCATGAGACTGAGGTACTAAAAACCATATTTATAGCTCCAGACTAAAAGAGAATTTCCTTCCTTCTTCCAGAAATGTACATCCCCCTTCCTGCTGTGCATGCAGAACAGGAAGTGAAGGCAAATCTCCCCATATGAACACAGGCTGCAAAAAAGGAATGAATAAAAACCTGACCGGATTCTATCCATTCCCGGCTGTATGGAAAAAACAAAGCAAACTGCTTTCCATACATTCCATCTAGCCATCATTTCTTCAGTCAAGATTATCTTTACTTCATTCATGTTTCCCTTACACGCTGCCTGAGCTGGTCTCTGTACACAGCTATCCAGAGAATGACCACAGAGGGTTGAGATGTGTTCCTCTATGAACTACAAGGTATAGAGTTGAAGTTAACTACCAAAGTCCCATTTCTTTCTCATCCATTCAGGGACAAAGGCATTAACAGGCCCACACAACAACAAAACTGAGGACTGCCTGCACCTCAGAGGGCCACATGAAGAACCTTATGGCTGAAGCTGGCATCAGATGAGGCCTGAACATCCACCTGGTAAAACTCAGAGAAAGTGCAAACAGTAGAGCAGGTGGTGGCCTTACAAGTCTAGGAAGAAGTTTCAGACAAGGAAAGGCACAGATCAGGATGTACCGATCCCACAGAGCCACCAGGGCATTCACTGCTTCCACAATATATCCGCATCTGGAGACAAACCTGTTTAGTTTGATGATGGACCCGGAGGTCAGGAGGTCCACATCAAGTGTCCCCTACCTGTGACATAGGTCCTGGAACACCTCCAGGTGTAGTGACCATTTCCCCGGGTCCAGACACAGATAGCTGAGGAATTCTGGCTGCCATTTGTCCATGCCTTGCATGGAAATGCCTGACAAGGCTGGAACGTGTAGTCATGCTCAGGACAAGATACTTTCCATCTCTCTATCAGTGGTAAGACGTCTACTTACTTCCTGATGATTGATGTATGTCATTGCTGCCGAAATGAATGGCCCTCCAGCCAAGGTGTCCAGCATTGCAGGGAAGGTCCAGAATGTTGTTTGTGAGATGAGATTCCAAGTCACCTGCACTGTCAGGGTTTCTAGATTCCTCCCCAGCCCCCGGATAGGCTGAAGTCTGCAGTATGGATCTTCCAAGACATCAGAGGGAAGGACTGCCCCTACTCCAAGCACATATTTTTAAGCCACCATGCCATGGACAACCTTGTCTTCAGTGACAGGTGAGCCAATCTGTTGAAGGACTGGACCATCTTGTTCCACAATGAGAGGATGTTGAGATGTAGAGGTCTAGAGTGGAATGGGGCAAATAGAACTGCCATCAATGCCGAAACTCCCATGCTTACCGGACTGAAGAGTCTGATTCTGGGAGCAGAGAGTTTGAAGTTCCTCCTGAGGAAGAAAAACTCTTGGTTTGAGCTGTATTTTGGAGCCCCAGACACCTCAAGAGATGAGTCAGTTCCAGCACTGACTTCAGAAGGTTCAAGGCTCAGCCAAACCTTTACAAGGTCTGGATGGTTCACGGTACATTGTCAGTTAACACTAGATGTGCCAAGGCCACAAATTGGAAGTGTTGAGAATCCACAGCAAAGTGAAGCAATCAATGTCTACTGAGGCCAGAAAATCCCCCTGGTGAAGAGAGCCTATGACAGATATTGATTCCATGTGGAACTTCTGAATGAAAACATTTAGGGCTTTGAGATCCAAGACAGGGCAGATGTCCCATTTTGGATTAGGAACTTTAAACAGATTGGATTAGAAACTCTGGAACTGTACTGGAGCAATGTCTGTGTGGAGATCTGCTTATTTGTGTGGTGACACAGGCATATTGGAAGGCTTGAACTGTAGAGGGGGCCAAGAGTAGAATTCTAGCTTTTATCCCTTGGAAACCACCTCCTGTGCCCAGAATTCTGAGACATTGACTGTCCCAGATGTGCGCAAAAATTAACAGACGTTCCCCCACTTAATGCTGAAGATTTATCTGTGGGGTTGAAAGACCTGCAAGCCCTAGGCCTGGGAATAACAAGAGGAACTCTTCCTGGCATCTGAGAGTGAGTGAGCGCTGCCGGCCCGATGTCTAGGCTTCTTCTGCCGGGGCAGATGAGTTCTCTTACCCTCACTCCAGTGATAAGGATTTCCAAAACGGCTCAAAAGAGATTTTCTCCCTCAAAGGGCATGTGCAGCAACTGCTTTTGGAAACGGAGCTTGAGCCCTCCGTTGTCAGGACCCTGACAACGGAGGGCAGGGGCTGTGCAGCCAGCATTTTTCTATGCCAACCCACAGTTTAGATTTGTGGTGCATATGCCAATTGATGATCCAAGTGAGGTGTGACGCAACATAGTAGCGATGTAAGTCTGGGACACCTAATCCCCCTTGGCCTTAAAGATACTCTTCTTGACCTCCGAGAAGGGTGAGCCCTGCTGGCTGAAGGTTTAGGCGTCTTCTACTGGGGCACATGAGGTCTCTTACCC
>NW_017308816.1:74990-87917 GCF_000935625.1 Nanorana parkeri | reverse complement strand
CCCTTCAGTAACATCCTTGATGAGGATGACGTTTCAGAAGAGATTTTGTTCCTCAAAGGGCATGTGCAACAACCACTTTTTGCCTTCTCCCCAGCCCAACACTTCAGCCAAAGAGTCCTCTGCATGCTTACTCACATTATACTTATAGTATAGACTTTGGGAAATGAGATGAGACACATCCAACAACCCATCTACATAGTAGCATAGGCCTGCAGGCATGATCTCTAAACAGTCCACAAGTAAGGGATCAGTTTGGGGGGAGACTGGATCTCTTCTCATTACCTTAGTCCAGACCTCCAAGGATTGACAGATTAGTATCATAACCAAGGCAGGTTGTAATGCAGGGCCTGCCACAGGAAACAAGGTTTTGGATTGAAGCTCCAAATGCTTATTGTTGGGTTCTTTAAAAACAGAAGCATCCTCCATCGAGGATTGTTAGAGCTTTGTAAGACAGCGTAATACTGGAACCACAGGGTGATGGGCTCACTATTTAAGAAAGTATGTATAGGGGCTGCTAACCATTTGGAAGGCGTGAACAGCTTTTCAGGAGTCTCCCCGTCTCTATAACGGACAGCTGGGAACCCCAAATTCACCAGAACGATCTTGGTGGTCTTAGGACCTCTGAAGGAGCCTAAAGTGGTGCATTCTAGGCCATTAAGGGCTCAGACAGTCTCTTTAGGCTTGTGACTAATGGCAGAGGCCTTCGCCTGCTCAGGGGCAACATTGTCAGTTTTTAAAGGATCAGCTTCAGACAGAGCCTTTGCGGCAGAAGGCTCAGAGGCTGCAGGAAGATCAGATGATTCTGCAGGGGAGGGCGTGAAGTACACTTATGACCATTGCGGTCAGAGTCAGCAATCAGGTAGCAATGGGGGGGCACCTTATAGAGCTAGGGAAGATTATCAGGACATCAGGGACTCAAGCAGAGGACAACATTCAAGGCTGTCAGTAGCTTTAGTGGATCCATGTAAGCAGCACCAGAACCGTAAGTGGATTGTGAGCTGGACATACCCATTGCAGTGGGGCTGCTCGGCATCTGGGGACCAACATGTTACACTGCAAAGCAATGTAGCTCACAGTCCAGCTGCTGGTAGCAGGAGGGATTCAGACGGACAGAGATGAACAGGTCACTGTAGGTGGGCAGCAAAGACCAGCCACGGATGATTGATGTGTCACTTGTGATCAGGAACAATTGTGGGAAGATGCATCCTCAATACCGAGTGCACACACAAGACGCCACCTCACAGATGATCTCAGCACTCAGCGTCCCTTAGCGTGTTAAATTGACTGAAAAAATCTCCTGGTGTTGAGTCCACACGGCCTACTCATTAAGTGAGTCTTCTGAGACAAGATCACAGGACTCGGAAAACAATCTGTGGCTTACACAGTACAGCACCACAATGCGGAGCCCGAAGGTCACTGTCACGTACGAGGTTGGAGACTGAATGTGTGAGGAGGCCTCCCTTGCACCTCTGGAGTTGGGGAGAGAGCCGAAGCAGACAGCGAGTGGCACGGGTGCCAGGGGTGATAACACCCTGCAAGCTGGAGTCCAGGTGATGTTGCAGAGCAGGACAAGATCCGTAATCCAGGTCAAACGAGGCAAGGTCACACCAATCAGGCAGGCAAGGTACAAAGGGATGAGGCAGAGGCAAAGTGCAGTAACAATCCAAGGTCAGGGGCAGGCAGCAAACAAGAATGATCAAAAACATATCTGGGTCAGAAATCTGGCAATACGAGGAAAGGAATAACAGGAACACAGGGGAGCTGAACGACAATCCAGCAATTTGGAGACAGGCAGGCTGGGTTTATATAGTGTGGTCCGTTAGCCCATTGTGTCACTTCCTGTGCGCCGCTTGGCGTGCTTTTTCGCGGCCCGTCCGCGGTGCGCACGCAAGTGCCCGTTTTCCATACCATGCGCACTAACAGAGGGTCTCCGACAGTCACATTCCAGGCTAGCCCATTGGGCCTCCAAAGCTAATTCTGAGGAAATGCCAATCGCTGTGTATAGAGACCTGAGCAGCAGCAAGCAGGATAAACCTGAGTGAGGAAAATTCCTTTACATACCACCAAGCAGGTCTCTATGGTGCTTTCCTCCTTCTGAATAAAAGTTATCCATAACCTGCACAACAGCCACCGGACTGTCACCTTCCTTTCATCACACAGAGGTGATTGGTGTAGACAGGACATCGCACACAATGCTCATCCTTCACCCAGGAAAACTGGTCACCTTCCGATACTGAAGCCACATGCAGACATCGTTCCTTCTCTCCTGATTACATTGTGATGGAAGTCTGTGTGATTGTATATCCACCCTTCTGTTCAGCATACATGTCAGTCATATACACGTTATATGTGATTTCTGTAGTCCCCTCCTCCTCCCCTGTGCAGTCAGACTAGAAAAACGAAACTCAGCGAGTATAAAGTACGACAGAAACCAGGAAATACTTCACTTTCATCACAACACCATAGAGATGGGAGCGGCTCTACACCGCGTAAGTGTCCACTATACAAATAATACTGTGTCACGGGGGGAGATGGGATGGAGGAATGCTCTGCAGATCTCTAGAGGGGTCAGTGATGGAATAATCTGCAGAATATATCAATATGGATCTGTCAGGGGGGAGATGGGATGGAGGAATGCTCTGCAGATCTCTAGAGGGGTCAGTGATGGAATAATCTGCAGAATATATCAATATGGATCTGTCAGGGGGGAGATGGGACGGAGCAATGCTCTGCAGATCTATAGAGACGTCAGTGATGGAATTGCTCAATATGGTGTTTTGTGGTTTTCTCTGAGGTCAGCCTGATGAAGGGGGTTTTGTACCATTGTCTGTAGTACGGTTGGCTATGACAGGTATTACCTGTAGACAAGGAATCATTATGTATGATATAATGCCGTCATGTCACACCCAGACATAGGAATGTAGGTGTTCTACTCTACTCTAGTGGTGTTGATTCTAGGATTACATGTAGTGTCGTCTAGTGCAGGGGTTCTCAACCTGTGTAACCTGAGGACCCACATTTGTCTTCTGTCATTAAAGGAGAACTATGGGGTTCTATCTTTTCTTATTATTGCATTCCTTAGGCTAAATAAGTAAATTGTGCAATTTACTCGGATTAGCCAAAATGCGCCCTAAGCCTGCAAACTCTTCTTTAAGATGGTGGGCGGGGCTAAGCGACGCAATGAGGAGAGATCCCGACAATGCTGCCGGGATCCTCCCCACTGATCTTCGTCACTGTGACTGACAGTGATTCTTGAGAGCTGCTGTGCGTCCACGAATATATGGACATGCGCAGCAGCTCTGTGCACGCAGCTCTCTCCTTACCTGCACGTCCCCGTCCTCTGTGCCAGCCTTCCAGACACGCTGCTGTGTAGCCCTTGATCCCCTCCCTCCTCCTCTCCATCTGCCCCGCCTACTTCACGTGCAGTGTGCAGTGCATTGAGAAGATTGTGTCCCGGGTCAGAAGCTCTCTCTTCATCATTTATCACATATGGCCAAGTCCATATATGATGAATGATGTCACTGGGGATCCCTGCTGATCGGATGCTTGCCAGTCTGCAGGGATCCCCAGTGACATCATTCACCATATATGGACTTGGCCATATGTGGTAAATGCTGAAGAGAGAGCCCTCTTTCCCCTCTCTCATCAGTGATCCCCGGTGATTTGATTGATGTCAGCGTCACACAGGGCAGGGAGAGAGAGAGAGGGAGAGAGAGAGAGCGAGAGAGGTGAAGGTGCCCTCTCTTTCTCTCTTCATCATTTATCACATATGGGCAAGTCCATATATGATGAATGATGTCACTGGGGATCGCTGCTGATCGGATGCCTGCTAGTCTGCAGGGATACCCAGTGACATCATTCACCATATATGGACTTACCCATTTCTGGTAAATGATGGAGAGAGGGATGGGTCTTTATCCCCTCTCTCTCTCCCCTGTGTGACGCTGACATCCTAATTACTGGGGATCGCTGATGAGAGAGGGAAACGGTCACTGAATGTGCAGGGAGGCTGAGTCCATTTATTCCTTACAGTCTCTTGCTGCTGCCTTTTCACTTCAGACTCCGCCTCCCGCTCACAAATGTCAGCGTGCACGTGCTGACAAAACACAGCTGTGCACTGTGAGAGGAAGCGCGGCCACAGCAATGGGATAATTTGAAAAAAAAGCTGTGGGCGGGCTGGATCAACGGTTAACGCCCCCTAAGAGGAAAGGAGCTCAGAGCAGGGCTGGAGATGGCCGTTTATTACAGGTTTTGAGGATTTTATCTGTGATGTGCTGCGACTTTAGAAAAAAGGAAGAATGCTACTACAATCAAGGTAAGGGGTATTTTTATTTGCCCTTAGGTCATAATTCTCCTTTAAGTCGCAACCCAAGTCACACTGCAATGGAACGCACAGCATTGCGGTACCGTACTTTCTGGTGCAGGCGATTAAACTTTGAGTGGGAGGTGCATTTGGGATGCCATTCAAATGAGTGGCAATGCCACGCACATCCCACACCAGAATGCACGGTAGGTGTGATTGCGTGGTACAGTGCGTTAATTACATGGGACATTAACACACTGTACTAGTATGAACGGGCCCTCAAAAACACTGACAGACAACCACAGACATATTTTTTTTTCAAGATCCCCCCAGTCTCCCTACCTCAGGAAAACTGAAGTGGATCCAGTGTGGGCCGCTGTGCTGTGATGGAGCTCCATCCATATGTGCACGGCTTGTACTGCTCCCTCACATGCCCTGTAGTTGCCGAAAGCCAGAATGTGATGTCACTCCGGTCCAGACACCCCTACAGGGCACAGAAGGGAGCTGTAAGCAATGCATGCATGCATGGAGCTCCCTCGCAGCCATAGCCCCAACCCATCCCATCCCACCTCAAGTTGACACTCGGCACCGAGCAGCATATTTTGAATGGTTGCTCGATGCAAGAACTGACAGTGCTGCGCTAGGGGGAGGCAGAGGAGCCTCTAGCCTAGTAAAGTGGAAGGCATGTGGCGACCCACTAAACACGGGGTCAGGACCCACCTGTTGAGAGCCAAGGGTCTAGACCAGTGGTGGCGAACCTTGGCACTCCAGCTGTGCCAAAACTACAAATCCCAACATGCATCTGCCTCTGGGAGTTATGTCTGTGGCTGTCAGAGCATTGCAATGCCTCATGGGACTTGTAGTTCCAAAACAGCTGCAGTGCCGAGGTTCTCCACCACTGGTCTAGACCAATAAACAGATTTAGGACGGTCAAGGTTTTCCATCATCACAAATGAAAACAATTAACAGAAGCATATAACGAGAACCAGTCACCATTATAAAAGAGCTGGAGTATTTAATTAGAGCCTCATTCCCCGAGTTTTGATGTTTGCCGTTATCCTCTTCCTGTTTACACCAGGGACATGCGGTCAGGGGAGGCAGAGCCTCACGTGCTATTATGGAAACAGCTGTCAGCTTCAAGTCTGAAGCTGACAGCTTATTCTGCATTCAGACCGGCTTCTAGCAGGTTGCACAGTGGGGAAAGCCCCCCCACTATGTAACTTGCCATGGACCTAGCGCTGCCTGTAATGAACATTCGGCTTTTGATAGCGAAATGTGGTTACACAGCAGCGGGTTTCCCCACTGCTGTGTGTAACCTAACACCGATCTTCAACATCCTCTGGCTTGGAGGTAGAGGCTTGAGCTCCGTGGATGGTTTGGACCAATGGCAAAGCACCATTGGTCCAAGCCATCCAATTAGAGCCGCAGGCAGATTGTTTTCTCCTCCTACCTCACCTGCTGTGAGTCACAGGGACCGCGGGGCGGAGTCATGCAGGGGAGGGTGCCTCACCTGCCACTGACCTCACCGCATGTCCCTGGTTAAAACAAACTGTTTCCAGGCCTCCTGGTCATACACAATAGTGTCCCATATACAAGCCATGGGTATGTTTACTCCTCAGCGGACATATATCTACAATACAAATAGATTATTCTGATGTACGGATATTATAGATTTCACTTCCACACGTCACACTTGTTACTTTCTTTTTCAGATTTGGACAGTTTAAGAAAACTTCATCATGAGTTTGGGTAAGATCTGATGTATGATATGATCCCCGTAGTAGTGTACAGTAGTGTTCAGATTTCTCAATGACTGTATTTGGTATTTAGGTGACAAGCCTCTGGAATGTTGGACGGAGGGAGATGTCAGCAACTGGTTGGCTTCAATTGGGTTAAAAGAGGAATATATAACTAAACTCCATGAAGAAGAAGCTACAGGAGCAGTGCTGAAAATCCTCAGCGAACATGATCTAGAAAAAATGGGAATGAAATACTTTCAAAGACAACTTTTACTCAGGAACAGAGATAAACTTTTAACACCAACAGCAGGAAAAGAGATTCAAAGAAAATCACCAACCAGGGAGGGCAAACCAGACCAAAAACCTGAAAACCGGTCCAAAAGTCCCCCTGCCCACTCTAAAACAGATGGAGATGATCAGAAAAAGAAAGTTCTCCAGTCCAGTCCCACCAAAAACAATGAACAAACATGTAAGACAAATCGAAATATTCAGGGTGAGCCTGGACAATCTTCAGGAACGTTCAGTCAGGGAGATGTAAATAAATCTGAAGAAAGTCCTAATTCAGAGAAAAGACCTGAGGAGAGCCAGCAGAAACATACAAAACCATGTCAGACAAAGGGAGGGCAACCAGGGAAGGGAGACAAGACTTCAGAACACAGTACTGTACCTCACAAGCAAAGCTCAATAGACATAAATATCAAATCAGGAAATAAAAACAAGCAGCACCCAGAAATGTCATTGCAGAATAAAGAGATTTCTAAGGACAAATCACCAATATGTCATAATGCTCCTCAATCAGACAAATCACAGACACATCCAAAGACTACAACCACCGAAGATAAACCCAAAAACCCTAATCCTTGTTCTACAAGTGTACCTGTACAGCCACCCGCAAAAAAGTCTGAACAACCTCAAAAAACGAAAGGCCCAACAGGAACAAAAGAACAAATTGTAGGAGGCTTGAGTCAAATAAATGTATTTTCTGAAGACAAACCTCAACAAAACACGTCAGCCTCTCCTGAGACCATCAGCAGTCACAAAATTGAGCCCAAAGAACTCCAGAAAAGTACCATCACTAAAAATAATTCTGGTCAAGCGGGCAAAGCAGGTCCGAAAAAAAAAAAGAAAAAAAAAAAGAAACCGCATGAGGCCACAAACCAAAGGCAGAAGGATGGCCAACATTTAGAGAGTGCAGCAACTGGAAAATCAGAAGACAATCTTCAACAAAAGCAGAGAAAATCCAGTTCAGAAGAGGAAAGTCTCATAGAGAAGAAGAGCACTATAGGGGGGGAACTCACAGAAGTGAATATCAGTTTACCAAAAGAACTTGTCCAAGAGGTGCAGCTACCTCAGAAGATAAACATCAACACTTCTGAAGAGCACCAGAAGACAATGAGCACAAGAGAGAAAAACCAAATTGTGGCAATAACTCCCAAACACGTCACAGATTCAAAGGAGAACTCCAGCTCAGCTCAGAAGCAGACAGCCAGAGCAGATCTAACACTGAGCAATTTCCGACCATTCGATAAGCATGATATGCACTTCAAATATGTGAAAAACCAGGTTCTTAACCCTGAGACAGGCAAGACCGATCTGATCACTCCTTGTCATGAATACAAATCATTTGCTACTGCAGCAAATTTGGACAGGCCAAAACTTCTGGCAAAACTAAGATATGAGACCTTTCGATTTGCTGCAGCCTGTCTGAACACGAGAACCAATGGAACCATACACTTTGGCATTATGGACAGTGTGGAAGACAAGGGCTTCACACATGGACAAATAGTTGGTATTCCAATTACTAATAAAGACTGGTATGCAGATGTATTAAATGATCTGGATAAGTGCTTTCCCGAAGCAAGTGAATTTGCAGCTGCAGCCATGTGTATTCGCTCCCCTGACTTTATTGAGGTTGCTGATGTGAAGTCAGAAGGGAAAAGCTTTGTTGTGGAGGTAGATATTGAGCCTCTGTCCATCACTGTAGAGGGGAAAATGTTCCGAGTGAGCTTGCCAAAGTTTGATGAGCATAAGAATAAAACCTTTTATGAAAGGAAAACTATATATGAGAGAATGGGAACAAAATTACAGCCAGTTAAATCAGAGGAGGAAATCAATGCATTAATTCAGAGGCTGAAGGAAGCTGATAAGAGGAGAAAGGAAGCAGAGAAGGGTGATGTCCCTGAAGCACGCAGATCTGAGAATTTAGGTAGAAAACTATCTGTGCTGATAACAAACGGTAAACAATACTTTGATGACACACTCCAGTATGTACTTGTCACAAACAGGTGCGAGAACCATCAACTGCAACACCTAAACTTTCTAAAATACTTGAAAATCTTGAGTGTTTTTGATTTTGATACAGAGTCTGCCATCAGTGGGCTACACTCCAAGTGTAAAGAATACCATTTGACAGAAATTTACTCCTTGAAGAGCTATGCCAGTGAGTACGGGAAGAACATGGATGACATTATTAATAATCTGGGGTTCTTCAAGCACACAAGCTGGATATTTTGCAATGGACGGAATAATTTCCTTGGGGAAGATCCACCATGTGATGAGCAATCTTGGATCAAGGAAAAAATGAAGCACTTTAAGAAAGCGGTTTCTTTAATTTGCGATAATGTTAAAAGGGGATGCTTTATTGTGCTCTTCATGCTGTTTTCCCCTGTGGAAAAGCCAATTGTTAAAGCCTTCAATGAATTTTATGAAGAACTGAGCGGTACGGAGTACATAACTTGTATCACAGAGTCTGAAGAATATTACAAACAATGGGCTGGCTTGGCACAAGCTACATGTAGCAGAACAGAACTTGACCAAAGAAGTATTGTTGGTATGAAGCTGAGTCATGTTGATGCTACAGTTCAAGACATGATTCCAGAAAAGGACTTTAACAGAACGTTACCTGTCTCTACAAAAGGAGTCTGTGTTCTTACAATTCCGAGAGAAGAAAAAATGAATTCCCTTAACATATTGTGTGTAAACGAGTGTGAAAACACCAACCATAAGGCCATAGACCCCAAGAAACTTGAAAGCGATTTCTATCGAGGAGGTAAAATTAGCTGGAAACATTTGTGGCTTGCTGAGCAGAAGAAATGCGGTGTGTTTATTGAGCGCCAGGCCTGTCAGGAAGTTGAGAGTATGCTAAATGGCATCTTAAATGAAGACACTGTGAAACTTCCTGTAGCACGAATTAACATTTTTCACCAGCCAGGCAGTGGAGGGAGCACAGTGGCCAGGCAGATCCTCTGGAAGAATAAAAAGAACTTACGGTGTGCCATAGTCAACTCACGATACCAAATTCCAAAGGTGTGTGAACACGCGGTGCAGCTCAGAGAGTATGAAGAAAGGGACACGAAAAACTGTTTGCCCGTTCTCCTCCTTCTGGAGGACTGTCCCGATGAGTACATTGATGAATTAAAAAGCATTCTACAAGAAGCCATGACTCATAAAAAAGTGAGACGCGCAAAGACTTGCTTTATCCTCTTAACGTGTAAACGTTCCAATGCTCCAGAACAGTTTTGTGCAGCATCGCCCAGCAACACAGTCGCCATCACCCACAAGCTCACAGAAAAGGAGAAGTTGTTGTTCAAAGACAAAGCTCAAGAACTTAATGAAGATTTCCCTTCTCCTGACCTGATCATTACTTTTGTTTTAATGAGCCAAGAGTTTAAAAAGACGTACCTGGAAGACTTTGTGAAGAATATGATGGAAGATCTTGACCACCATTCACCTGTAACTCGTTTGATCAGATATGTTGCATTACTAAATAATTACGTTCAAAATTCCTTCATCTCGCTTTCCCATTGTGAAGTCCTTCTGGGAATTCAGTCCTTTGTTACTCAAGGCTACAAACAACTGAGCCAAAATCATGATCTCAATGACTTAAGTGACCAAGCGCTGATCATTGAACTCAGGGATGAAACAACATTCATTTCTGCTATTCGCATTTTACATCCGCTAATCGCAGAGGAAATTTTAAATCAGTATTCCACCCTTTCATACCCTCAGAGTAAAATCGCCATGGAACTACTGAGTGAAAATGCCGCTCTCAAACATAGATTTGCACAACAAGAATTTGTAACATTCATAAAACACTTGTTTTTCCGACGTCACAAGAAAAGTCGTGGTGACAATGTAGACAGTTTCTTCTCACCACTAATAGAATCTGTATGTAAGGAAGAAAATGGAACTGAGATGGCCATTCAGCTCCTACACCATGCCTATGAACAATTTGATAAGGATGCACATTTTGCACAACAGCTGGCCAGACTCCATTATAAAAAACATAAATTCGAAGAAGCACAGAAATGGGTGGAAATCGCAAAAGCAAAGCTGCCGGATGATTCCTATATTTTGGACACTGAAGGACGCCTGTACAAGGAATGGTTTAATGTAAAATTAGCCGAAAATAAGCTGAACCCAAGCTCAGTAGATGAAATCATCCTGATTGAATTTGGCCTTAAGTCCATGGAAAGCTTCCGAACGGCACAGAGAGCTGAAAATAATGAGAGAGATGCAATCAATATGAATGGATATATGGGAGAAGTCGATATGGGATGCAGCCTGCTAGAGCTGCTAGTAAGATTATTTAAAAACATAAAAAAAGACAAAGCAGAATTGGTGGAATACCTCACTAATGGAAAATACATTCCAGAAGAGCTGAAGGATCCCTGGGCAAAGCTGCACGGTCATTTAAAAAATCTGTACCAAAATATGTATGACACTCTGGAGTGGATTTCAGAAGACGTTGGCTGCTTTCAGGGTGATAAACTTGATGTCTCGGAGACAACAAAGAGGAAGGATGATCCTGTCAGGAACTGGTTAGTTAAACAGACCAAAATATTTGCTGACTATTTTTGCACTGTAGGCGGGACAAGTTATTCTGCATCAGAAGCAGGAAACCCATTTACCAGGAAGATGGCAATTTATAGCCTAGGAGGTAGCAGTGTAGCAACTATTCTGTCATTGCTATCCAATTCACGAGGTGAAAGCCCAGTTTCAGCTTTGGAGAAGATCATCAACTGCTACCCAAAAAACATATCTGAAGACACAGTGGATGATGGTGACCTGATCAGCCTCATAATGTGCCATATTGCCCTTGGAAGTGTCCAGCCCGATTCTAAAAAACTTTATACATTCAAGAAATTGCTGGAAATAAGCCAACGTTTTCTGAATGAGCGAAAAACATTTCCTGCAAGTGCCTACTTTCTTATTTTCATGCTTTACTGGCCCGATGAAGAGTTCCTCGCCACACAATATGCAAACAAGGGCAATATTTTGAAGTTTGCAATGGAAACAGCTAAACGACTGCACCAGAAGAGAATTAAAGATGTCCCAGTCCGTAAGAAAAGAACAAATGTGCTTTTCTTTCTGGGAAAGGGCCACGGCCTTAAGAAGTTTATTTTCAGAGGCACTATTGAAAAGCTTCTAAATCATCCATTAAATGAACGCACGTTCCGCTTTGACAGTGATACAAAAGACAGGGAATTAATTCAGGACAAGCTAAAAAAAATCAACGGATGGACAGAAAACAGGAGAGTGTACACAAAGGGCGCCTTCGGAAAAGGGAAGATCGAAGTCTTGCCCCTTAACTATTCATCGGTTCCTTATGGGGATGAAAACGTGACTTTCTACTTGGGATTCACCTACACTGGATACGTAACTTACGGGATCGAAGTTAATTGACACACATGAATATTAAGGCATATCATAACCTAAGAACATGTCATATATTGCAGCTTGCCCGTCCTTAGATGTGATGGCTACATTCGTTTCCTTTGTCAGGTCTTTTTTTCCCTTTTATTTTCATCTGGTGACTAACCAGGACCAAACTTCCTGTCCTAGGGTGTAAATGCTCACTCATTATACTATGGAGGAGCAGGTCTAAGCTCGCTTCCGGGATGGACTACAATCTCCATACAAATTCATGAACTAAACATAGGATTGTAGTCCATCCCGGGGGTGACTACTTTACAACACACACAGGGACCATGGGGAACAGACGTAGCCCCCCTCCAGAAGGAAGGACAGTGTCAGAGATGATTGAAGGATCTCCAGCCGGGTGACACACAAATAAGATACATTGTTGTTCAGAGTTCAGGTTCTTGAATGGATTTTTAAGATTTAACTCCTGAGTTTAGTGTCAGCTAAAACAAATGAAAATGGAGTAAATAAGAGATCATTGTCAAGATTTACATACGACGTAAGCAGCTGTAAACCATCTTTTCCTCCATCACAACTGGAATGATCATTTCCACTGAATGGGCTCCTTCATGAACTATTTCTCCAGTGAGCTTCATCATGAGATGTATGTCTGTAAAGAAAATGATGAATATTAATAAAAGTTCTATTAAACATTTTAAAGATATAAGATGAGTGCACTCTGGTTATTATTCCTAAACTACAGCTGCTAGCACACGTATCAGTGATCAGCAGAAATGTGTAAAAATCAAAGACTGTGCCGCACATATCCTCATATAAATACTGAAATCTTGTATAGAAATAAATCCTTGAAGAGTTCCATCATCAATCAGACAATAAGAACAAATCTAGGGATGCACAGATACTTTTCAAGTACCAGTGCAGATACTTGGCATTTTCATGAGAACTACCAGGGGTTGCAGCGGTTGCAGCTGGGACCTGGCTCTGGCGCTCCACCACTGTCCTGAAATCCTCAGTCTGTATTGTTTTAGAAAAACTGTCACATGACAATAAACAGAAATGTATCAGTACTCGTACTTGTAAGTACTCGGCAAGTACCAGTACTCGTACTCGCAAAACTGGTATCTGTGCATCCCTTTATTTATATTTATAAAAACAAAATCGTACATTAAAACAGAGATGTACAAATCCCGGGAGCTCCGTGTGCTCCTTACACATGACAGC
>NW_017308816.1:68606-69709 GCF_000935625.1 Nanorana parkeri | reverse complement strand
CCCCCCCCCCCCGTGGATAGGATCTCACTTTGTAGAATGCACCTTAGGAACAAGAACGTCTTGCTATACTTATTTTCCTTTTTCAATAGATGAACTAAATATATGGCTTGGTGGTCTCTTTTCTACATGCAGTTCAAAGATATCAAGCAATTAACTCCATACAATATTCCTGCATTTATTCCAAATCAGGCTTCCGTTGTGTCCCCCCTTGGCCACACACAGGAATGCAAGGTGGGGGGGCAAACGATTACTAGTATTGGGAGGGGAGCTGGCAGGGACAGTGAGAGAAAAGCTGTCAATCAAAGAGTGGTCAGGAAGGGGGTGGGGGTAAAGGTGCCCACTCACCTTGCGATAATCATACGATAATCGCGGGGAAATCAGCAGGGTGGGCTTGCGATGATCGCAAGTACGATCTGCCTGTCCAAGATAGTCTTGCGATGGTTGTAAGGTGTGTGCCTAGCCTAAGGAGGGAGCACTATCACCCTCTGTATCTCAGCTTCTACTCCACAAAGAAGGATAATGGGGAGCAGGGGATTGAGCCACCGGAGGATTAGACTACTGTGGTAAAAAAGTGTTCTTTCCTTGATATGAGTAGCCAAGGACTCCTCGAACAGATGTTCTCCAGTAACGGGAGCATGAGTTCAAGGTTCCTGCAGAGGAGCTCCATAAACCAGCATTTCAGCCACAGAAACTGACACATATGGAAAGGTATCCTGTCTCTTGCTGGAAGAATATACACAAGGGAAAAAATCGCTCTTTCTAGTGAAAGAGTGGGTTAATATGAAAGGACTAAAGCTATAAGGGGGCCGCATTAAGGCTGTACGCACAGGGCACATGCATAGATGTGAATAGGCCCATATAGTTTCCCTATGCCATTCACACAAAACTGCAGCAGATAGATGTGAACCAGCCACACAGGGAAGAATGGAATTTCTGCCTGAAATGCTTTTTTTTTTTGCAACAAAATGCACAGGGTTTACTCTATTTTTCTTATTTTTTGTGCATTAAGATTTCAAAAAGAACATACATAGGGAAGAGTACAAAAATACAAACACAAAATTGAAAAGTAAGTTGAATTGAACAAGTTTACAAATTCCAAACAA
>NW_017308816.1:67536-68518 GCF_000935625.1 Nanorana parkeri | reverse complement strand
AAAAAACAAAAAAAAAATAAAAAAAAAGAAAAGGAGAGAGGGGGGGGGGGGGGGGGGGAAGTGAAAAGAAAAGAAGAAGGAAAAAGAAAAGGGGCGGAGTCCCAAGCAAGCAGAACACATAATAGCACAATGCACGACAGACAAGAAACTAATGAATATCATCAACAGCGTGAATATCACAAATATCATGGGGGGAGACACTGACAACACCGTAAGGTAATAGTAACTTAACATATGAAAGATTGAAAGCCACCATATTTATTCCCAGGGGTCACAAAACATTTGTTGAAGCATTTAGCTGCAAAATTGTGTAAGAGTAGCTTATACACAGAACCACATCATTCACTAAACCACTGAGTGCTGAGTGTTTTTCAGGTTGAGGCCTGGGAGTAACGTTAGCACCTCTTCTTTTTCTTTCAATAAAATGTTTGTAGCGCTCTCCCCCGAAGGAGCCGCTGGATGATCGGGTCTTCTGTTTAACCTCTGTGACACACCACAAGCAATGAACCAACAGCACACCAGCACACCTTGGGAAGCTTTATAACAGATTTAATGACTATGGAATAGAACAAACACTTAACGGCTCCCCAATCACATGTAATACAACCAATAACAGGATAAGGCAATCTGACACGCAGCAGCAATCTATTGCATGCAGGAAAGCCTGCAATGTCAGAATGTCTCAGATAATACACTTAGATTTAATGCAATCAACATTAATATCTTTACTTAAGAGTATCTATCCCCCGCTAAACTACTGGCCAGTAGCATTGTCCTAGGCTAGCCAACATTGGGGCCCTTGCTGTATAGCAGATGTGAACAATAAACAGGGTGTCACTGCGGCCAAAGGCCTCTCACCACTCCTCAGATCAAAGGGGAAGAGATGAAGTCTGCTGGTGGAAGCTGGGTGTCCTCTCTCTCTCAGGTCGACTCTGGGAGGAAGGTGAAGTCATCTGGGTCCCTTGTAAGAAGTTTTCACTCA
>NW_017308816.1:65264-66305 GCF_000935625.1 Nanorana parkeri | reverse complement strand
AGTCATCTGGGTCCCTTGTAAGAAGTTTTCACTCACTCAGGATACTGGCAGTCGTCTCCCTCTGGATGGCTGGATCACCCCAGTGGCTGGTTCGGCAGTGCGACTAGGCCTCGATGTCCTTTGCGTTAACCACGTCACTGGACCTCACTTCAGGCACTCGATCGGGTCCTCTCCGATTCAGCAACTCAGATCAGTCTCTCTATAGACGGCTGCACAGAGCCTGTGTGTCCCTATATGTCAGCGGTGACCACACAGCTTTGTTTCACACAGTCTTAACCCACACAGGGTTACACAGGTCTGTCCTCTTCAGATGGCTGTCCCAGACTGAGGCTGCTCTGCAGTTGCAACCCATAAGCCTCCTGTTTCCTCCCCACAGCCTCCTGGGTAATGCAGTTCTCAAAAATCCTTTCAGTAAAACGTATCCAAATCAGCTCTGTATACAGTCTCCACAGCCTGTGCTCTCTGGCTCCACCTGCAGCTGCAATATCTTTCCTCTTAAAGGACCTGACACCACAATAGGGCTACATGTTATTCAAACTTTCAAAATTGTAGAACAATACAACACAATAAAAGGATAAAGAATACAGACAGAAAGAAGGGACAACCAAAGATATCATACTCAAGTGTGCATTGGAACATACAACAACACTATACAGGTGTCAATCCCATGAAAAGTAGAGATCAAGCAATTAAACTGTTCACAATACATGCTTCCATTCCCTAATGTTGTGTAATTCCACATGATAACCTTCAGTGGTAAAAAGTCTCTTCAGGGCCACGGGACCAGAAAGGGGGCTGTCTCTTCAGGGCCACGGGACCAGAAAGGGGGCTTCACAATGGATACTGGAGCCCCCAGTCTAACTGTAAAGAGCCGAGCATAGAAGTAATGCAAGAGGAAGTATAAATAGAAATCGGCAAAGGTGAAGAAGAGTCGAGAAGAGAGAAAAGGTAAGCAAGAAAAAAAAAAAAAGAACAGAAAGGGAGAAGGGGATAAGAAAAAAAAAAGGGGGGGGGGGTGTGGGGGAGAGGGTTGGGGGGAAC
>NW_017308816.1:41072-64012 GCF_000935625.1 Nanorana parkeri | reverse complement strand
AAAAAAAAAAGAAAGGGAGAAGGGGAAAAGAAAAAAAAAAGGGGGGGGGGGTTGTGGGAAGAGGTTCGGGGTAACAGATTAGAGAGGAAGTGGAGGGTGCTTCCCCAAGAATCCGCACAGTGACCGATGGAGTTCTAGAAGGGATTCCAGGCTTCAAGTGTACAGGAGGCTTCTACCTACAGTACCTGAAGACCTCCAGACATGAGGCGGTCATACATAATGCTCTACAGTAGTTCTTCCATTCCATGAATATGGTCAACTTGTTTATTCCATTCACAGTTACAGGTTATTGGGATAACCATTGGGGGCTCGAGTCTTTCTCCAATGTCTCGGTATGATTGCTTGAGCTCCATTTATCAGATGTCTGTGCAGAGATTTAGAAGAGGGTTCTGTTGGTTCACCATTACAATGCAGAAGGAATGTTTCCGGGGAGAACTGTAAATGTATCCCAATAACCTGAGAGATGATTGTGTGAATCTGAGTCCAGTAAGGTTTAACCACGGACCACGTCCAAAAGATATGGGAACTAGAGCCTACTTCTGTCTGACAATGCCAGCAGGTATTCAGAAGATTAGGGTACATCGGTCATGTCCAAAGTCCGGCCCGCGGGCCAATTGCGTCCCGTGTTCCGGTTTAATATGGCCCCACAGGTAATTTGGCAAAATCTATCTGTTGTGGCCCCCAGTGAATCCCCGAGCGCCGCTCAGGACCCCTAGGATCTCTGGATCTCTCAATGCCGAAGAGCTGCACGCCCTCAGTCGGCGTTCTCGCGATTTCTCGGACATCGCGGGATTTGGTGCGTTCCTTCTCCCTGTGCTGTGTCTTCACCACACACAGCCACAAGGGCAGGCAATTAATCTTTGCTGCAACTGAAGAGAACCTGCACTTGCCATCTTTATTCAGGACAGGGGACAATAGACAATAGTCCAGAAGGGCGCAAAGGGCTAAAAGTAAAAAAGATCAAAGTTTATTACATGAGGCTACAGGACACTATCATCATATTTTTTAAACTTAAAGTTGACAGACAACCTTTATTACCAATAATATGTCATGTACTTTACAATGTTCCTGACATACAGGTGAAACTCGAATAATTAGAATATCGTGCAAAAGTAATGGCAGTAATTGCTGCAAAAGGAGCCCAAACCAAGTACTGAGTACATATGCATGCTTGTACTTCTCAGAGGTCCGGTATTGTTCTATGTACAATCCTTGTTTTATTGATTGCATGTAATAATCTACTTTTCTGAGGTTGTGGATTTGGGGTTCTTGGGGTTTCCATGAGCTGTAAGCCATAATCATCACAATGATGACAAATCACGGCTTGAGTTATCTTGCTTTGCATGTAATGAGTCTCTCTCATATATTAGTTTCACCGCATAAGTTGCATTAGTGAAATAAATGAACTTTGCACCATATTCTAATTATTCCAGTTTCACCTGTATATTTAAGTTTCCTGGATTTTTTTTTCATCTGGCCTTCATATATGAAAGGCAGAGTGATTTAACACCTGTTTGGATTTGTCATCCATGTGACGAAATGAAAAGTACGCCGTTTGCAATAAACTTTGCATAAAATAGTTCATTTGCATTTAATTTTAATGGTTCAAGGAATGTCAGGCAAAATGGTCGGCCCTCACGCATGTTCACCTGTCAGGAGCGTCCGCGGGCAAGCAGCACGGAGGGAACCCGCTGGCAGGAGCAGCCTAAAAAGTCCGGAGGCAAGGTAACAAAAGGGCAATCCAAAGGGGTAGTTGAGCGCAATCCAAGGTCGAGGCAGGCAGCAAGGGTCAGAGGCGATAGTCGGTCCAGGGTCGGTACACGGGAAGTCAGCAGAGGGTTCAGGTAACAGGCAGCAAGGCACATAGGAGGAGAGCTTCGTATGTCACACCAAGAGGTGGAATAACTCAGCACTGAGCCAGGGCTCTGGCCAGGTTTTTATAGCCAGGGGGTGTGAGTCCGCCCCCTGGTGTCCGAGGCGACCAGGAGGCCTCCCTTCCCGAGGGCCAATGGCAGGCGAAAGGCGTGTGTGTGTGTGTGTGGGCTGGGGAACCTCCCCCAGCAAGGCCACAACTGAAGCTCAAACAGGTGCACGCGTGTTGCGAGCACGGCCCCGGGATGCGCACGCAGCCTGTGTACTGCTCGCGCACGCGTAGTGGCCGCCGGAGCGCCCGTGGGTCTGCCAGGCTGAAGGGAGGTCTGTACCCTATGCCGTACCCTCTGACCTCGTGGGGGGGCGATGCCCCTGGCATCCTGACATCACCTCATCAAATCTGGCTCTCTTTGAAAAAAGTTTGGACACCCCTGGGGTACATTTTATGAATAATATGGGGAGTCCTGTATCAGAACGTACGGATTTTATAGTTGGTCTCTTGTGTCCGGCTACTGACAGAACTCTTGAGCACACTGAAGCAAACCTCCTGCCAACTGTGATGCAAATGCCCAATTCCCTTTCCATTTTCTTCTTCGGTTAAGTATGCAGTCAGGTTTACCATTCCCCAGTTGTGAGTACAGCCAGGAAAACAAATGTCGGTTGGGTCCTTCCCTAACAAAGGCTTGTTCAAATAAAGTAGGATTCCTGGCTAAATTCCTTCGTTTGAGTGGGTGCATCAGAAAATGTCTAATGCGAAGGTAAGACCACCAAGGGACCAATCTCTTCTTGGAGTGCTTTCCATAAACATGTTCTGTCCAAGAATCTTTGATTCTCGAAAAAGATTTAGGCTATCAATGGGTGCGAAGGGGTCCACTGATGTTGAAATTAGATGGTGTTCCCCAGCGAACAATTTGTGTTACCTTGCAAAGGTGTCACGGGGCTATCAATAGTAGAAAGAACATTCTTATGGTGCAGATGAGAGTATTCAGTCATTGTTGCTGTAATTAGTGGAGGTGCGGAAATGGAACTTGAGCGATTCTCATCCAGGACCCTGATGGCAGAGGACAGGGGACTGTGCAGCCAGCTATTTCTATGCCAACCCACAGTTTAGATTTGTGGTGCATATGCCAATTGATGATCCAAGTGAGCTGTGACGCAACATAGTAGCTACGTACATCTGGGACACCTAATCCCCCTTGGCCTTAAATTAAAGGGCATGTGCAACAACCACTTTTTGCCTTCTCCCCAGCCCAACACTTCAGCCAAAGAGTCCTCTGAATGTTTACTTACAGGAGATACAGGAAATGAGATCAGTTTGGGGGGGGGAGACTGGATCTCTTCTCATTACCTTAGTCCAGACCTCCAAGGATTGACAGATTAGTATCATAACCAAGGCAGGTTGTAATGCAGGGCCTGCCACAGGAAACAAGGTTTTGGATTGAAGCTCCAAATGCTTATTGTTGGGTTCTTTAAAAACAGAAGCATCCTCCATCGAGGATTGTTAGAGCTTTGTAAGACAGCGTAATACTGGAACCACAGGGTGTAGGGATGATTGATGTGTCACTTGTGATCAGGAACAATGGTGGGAAGATGCATCCTCAATACCGAGTGCACACACAAGACTCCACCTCAAAGATGATCTCAGCACTCAGGTCCTCAGTGTCAATCCTTTCCATGGTGAATTGACTGTAAAATTAGGGATAATGGCGCCTAACAGTCCTAATGTGAGGTACCTCCTGGTGTTGAGTCCACACGGCCTACTCATAAAGTGAGTCTTCTGAGACAGGATCACAGTACTTGGAAAACAATCTGTGGTCAGCACAGTTCAGCACCACAATACGGAGCCCGGGGCCTGAAGGTCACATTCCAGGCTAGCCCATCGGGCCTCCAAAGCTAATCCTGAGTATACGTCAATAGCTGTGTATAGAGACCAGCACAGCAGCAAGCAGGATAAACCTGAGTGAGGAAAACATCATCTTGATTGAAGAAAAAGCACAAAGGTTCTCTGCAGAGGAACGGGATCCATTGTCCTAGGACACTAGACAAAATGAGGCATGCTGGGAGTGGGAGGGGTTACACCGGGCTGGTCGCTGGTTTTTGGTTAGCCAGTGTCCATCTTCTCCTGTAGGCAGCAGTAAAACCCAACAGTCTCTGAATTCCTGTGTCCCTCCAAGAAACACAATTCCTTTACATACCACCAAGCAGGTCTCTATGGTGCTTTCCTCCTTCTGAATAAAAGTTATCCATAACCTGCACAACAGCCACCGGACTGTCACCTTCCTTTCATCACACAGAGGTGATTGGTGTAGACAGGACATCGCACACAATGCTCATCCTTCACCCAGGAAAACTGGTCACCTTCCGATACTGAAGCCACATGCAGACATCGTTCCTTCTCTCCTGATTACATTGTGATGGAAGTCTGTGTGATTGTATATCCACCCTTCTGTTCAGCATACATGTCAGTCATATACACGTTATATGTGATTTCTGTAGTCCCCTCCTCCTCCCCTGTGCAGTCAGACTAGAAAAACGAAACTCAGCGAGTATAAAGTACGACAGAAACCAGGAAATACTTCACTTTCATCACAACACCATAGAGATGGGAGCGGCTCTACACCGCGTAAGTGTCCACTATACAAATAATACTGTGTCAGGAGGGAGGTGGGATGGAGGAATGCTCTGCAGATTATATCATTACAGATCTGTCAGGGGGGAGATGGGACGGAGGAATGCTCTGCAGATCTCTAGAGGGGTCAGTGATGGAATAATCCGCACAATATATCAATATGGATCTGTCAGGGGGGAGATGGGACGGAGCAATGTTCTGCAGATTACATAATTATGGATCTGTCAGGGGGGAGATGGGACGGAGCAATGTTCTGCAGATTACATAATTATGGATCTGTCAGGGGGGAGATGGGGCAGAGCAATGTTCTGCAGATTACATAATTATGGATCTGTCAGGGGGGGGAATGGGACAGAGCAATGTTCTGCAGATGATATCATTATGGATCTGTCAGGGGGGATGGGATGAACCAATGCTCTGTAGATTATATTACAGATCTGTAAGTGGGGAGATGGGATGAAGCAATGCTCTGTAGATTATATTACAGATCTGTCAGGGGGAGATGGGATGAAGCAATGCTCTGCAGATTATATTACAGATCTGTCAGGGGGGAGATGGGATGAAGCAATGCTCTGCAGATTATATTACAGATCTGTCAGGGGGGAGATGGGATGAAGCAATGCTCTGCAGATTATATTACAGATCTGTCAGGGGGGAGATGGGATGAAGCAATGCTCTGCAGATTATATTACAGATCTGTCAGGGGGGAGATGGGATGGAGCAATGCTCTGCAGATTATATTACAGATCTGTCAGGGGGGAGATGGGATGGAGCAATGCTCTGCAGATTATATTACAGATCTGTCAGCGGGGATGGAGCAATGCTCTGAAGATTATATTACAATCTGTCAGAGGGAGATGGGATGAAGCAATGCTCTGCAGATTATATTACAGATCTGTCAGGGGGGAGATGGGATGGAGCAATGCTCTGCAGATTATATTACAGATCTGTCAGGGGGGAGATGGGATGGAGCAATGCTCTGCAGATTATATTACAGATCTGTCAGCGGGGATGGAGCAATGCTCTGAAGATTATATTACAATCTGTCAGAGGGAGATGGGATGAAGCAATGCTCTGCAGATGATATCATTACAGATCTGTCAGCGGGGTTGGAGCAATGCTCTGCAGATGACATCAGTGTATACATAGTAAACCTTCTGGTGGGCACAGTTATCAGATTGGTGTAGACACGTTTGCTGATTCATATTGCACTGTAATTGGAGCCACATTAGGAGGCTGGAAGCTGTGTTTGTATAGGTCAGAATGGGTCACCTGATCTCCGGTGGGTAGGGTGCAGCCATTCACTCATTCCTGCAGAAATCTCCTCGCCTGGGGAAGCATTGGATGAAATCACATTCTATTCATATTAATTCCAGTTCTATATTCTACCACCCGAGCCCATGTGTACAGTCCCTCGTGTAGTCCTTCAGAATCCAGGACAAGCCGGCAGGGGGTTCTCCGAGCAGACTACAGACACCCCCCTATCATATGACCAGAGACAGGGGGAAGGGAGGTATGAACTCCCAACCAGCACCATTCTAGGAAGAAAGGAAGTGCGTGCCCCTCCCCCTGCAGACCTCCTCTCGGGGTGGTGATTGTGTCAGTACAATATTGATTATATTGGTATTGGAGGTGATTGGGGTAAGTTCGGTTTGATTCCATGTCTGGGGGTTTGCTGATGGTTTTCTATTTTGTCTCATAGTGTTAGTGTGTGGAGAGGAGTTGTTGGGTGTTGGTGGGGAGGTGTCTGGACCTAACCCTAACCCGCAGATGAATAATACACTGAGGGCTTGTTCACACCAAATGCTGACCAGATCTGCATGAGTATATCTGCACACGCAGTGCAGTGTGTTTTGCCGCGTACAGGGCAGTTTTGGCACTGGGCTTTCAGTGCGTTTTTTATGCGTTTCAGAGCAGGTAAAATAAGGCTTGCTGCAGTTTTTTCACATGCTCTGGAACTGAATGCTGCAATGTGAACTGGAGCTCACAATCCCATTGGAATACATTGGACGCAGTTTTGAACCGGTCTGTAACTGCTCTGCTCCTGCAAAGCGCTTGGTGTGAACTAGCCCTGAGGGCCTGTTCACACCATATGCAGTGCGTTCTGGCCACGTTCTAGCCGGAACGCACTGCTCAGTATTTCGTGGGGCGGAGGGGGTGTGGCAGAAATTGAAGTGAATGGCACCGTAGCTACGCCCTCCGGCAGCAATGCGAATCGCCCGCACGGGATCGCAAGGCACATTGTGTCTGCGGTCCGATCAAAATGCTGCAAGCACTATTTTGACCGGGCCACAGACACAATGTGCCTTGAGACCCCATGTGGGCAATGACATTGCGGCCAGAGGGCGTGGCTACGGCACCATTCACTTCAATGCCCACCACACCCCCTCCTGCCTGGCAAAAAAAAGTGTGAACAGGCCCTAAGAGATTAGGGTTAGTTCTGCTCAGACAAACCAGACATGACCATGTGACATATGTACATTCCAGTCTTTGTATTATCTGGTGGTCAGGAGGCAATGTTCATACTGCTGCCATATAATGATCGGTCCCTAGTTCAGGTCTCCTTACCTGCAGTGCTCACCAGTACCACCATGCAGCCACTTCCTCCAGTCCCATCATACCCTGCAGATTCAAGAACAAGAACATGGCTGATGAAGATACACCAGAAATGGAGCATTATAACAATCCTACCACCATCTGCCATTGTTGGCTTAGCTCAGAATGTGATATACAATCTCAGGTTTAGTTTATGAATTTGATCTTGTAGTCCATCTCTTGGAGTGGTGACTACATCACACACAGGTACCATGGGGGAACAGACATAGCCCCCCTCCAGAAGGAAGGACAGTGTCAGAGATGATTGGCGGATCTACAGCAGAGTGATACACAAATAAGAGATATTGTTGGTCAGAGTTCAGGGACTGGGATGTATGTTATAGATGTAACTCCTGAGTGTAGTGTCACTTTAAATGTATCTGCATTAAGAATGGTGTCTCTTCCAGCTGATGATCCTTCCATTGATGGGCAATGATGGGCTCCTCAGTTCTATGTTCTGGAACATCTGCTGCCTCTGCATCCTGTGACTTATGTCTTTGCAGGTGAGAAGGAAGCAGAGAGATACAAGGGGATGCCACTACTGATCTGTCTGGAAATGCCAATTGCCTGACTGCCCTTTGCTTCTACATTCTTAGCTATGAATTAAATCCAGACTGAAGCCACATAGTTGCCCTGAGGTCAGTGACTGAGAGAAAGGCAGCCAGGCTACTGGTATTTGAAGACGTGTCAGCATTCCGGAGAGTTAAACCTTGCGATAGCTTCTTGTATGAGTAAGAACTCTGTGCTGAGCTCCTGGGTCTGCACATCCAAGTCATAGAAGGAGACCGGCTCCATGTATAACTAGAGTATCACATTTCCGGGGACTAACCCATTGAACGTTACAATGATTTTGTTATAACATATATATATTAATGTCACGTGTTTTCCTGGTTAATGTTACAGGTTACATAGAGGTAACGGCGGTTCCCAAGGCTAAAAATGGGTAAGTGACAGATAATCTTCTCCGATTCTTATAAAGCACCCAATGTAGATGTCTTGTCTAGCTTAAAGGGGGACCCCATACTCAGCCAAAGAAAAGCATCATGCATGTGCCGTATCACTAACAGACAGTAGTAACAATCTGTTGTGTCACAGCTGCTCAGGAGACATGAAGGAAGTAATGCGTTTTACTCCCAGTATCTCGGATTAGGTCCTTCGGATTCTCTCCATATGCACAGCACAATGCTGTAATTTTGTATAACTCGGAGTATGTGGCAGCAACAGGCACAGAAGGACCCTGTAAAAGATGATGTTGAACACACACCGGTACAGCTGTTGATCCTCTTATACGGAGCATTCAGACCCCTCACATTGGGTTGCAGCATGATACTCCACTTTTCTTGTCTCTCATGAATATACACTCCTTACCCCATAGTGACAAAGTGATAACACAATTGTAGAAATGTCTGTGAATGTATTGTGAGATCTCACATGTACATAAGTATTCATACCCTGTACTCAGTACTTTGTTGAAGCTCCTTTGGCAGACGTTACAGCCTCCGGTATTTTTGGGTATGACACGAGTAGCTTTGCTCACCTGGATTGGGGGGATTTTCTGCCATTCTTCCTTGCTCAGTCAGGTTGGATGGGGACTGTCGGTGGACAGCTATTTTCAGGTCTCTCCAGAGATGTTCTGGCTGGGCCACTCTAGGACATTTACAGTATTGTCCCTCAGCCAGTCCTGTGTTGTCCTGGCTGTGTGCTTAGGATGGTTGTCATGTTGGAAGGAGAACCTTCGGCCCAGTCTGAGGTCCTGAGCGCTGTAGAACAAGTTTCCTGTGAGGCTTTCTCTGCACGTTGCTCCATTCAGCTTTCCCTCAGCCCTGACCAGTCTCCCAGTCCCTGTTGCTGAAAACCCCCCGCACAGCATGACGCTGCCACCACCATGCTGTGCTGTTGGGATGGTATTGGGCAGGTGATGAGCAGTGCTTGTTTTTCTCCAGACATAATGCTTAGAATTGAAGCCAAACAGTTCAATCTTGGTTTCATCAGACCAGAGAATCTTGTTCCTCACAGTCTGAGAGCCCTTCAAATGCCAAAGCGGGCTTTCAGGTGTTTTTGAGAGGCTTCTGTCTAGCCACTCTGCCATAAAAGCCAGATCAGTGGAGGGCTGCAGTGATGGTTGTCCTTCCGGAAATTTGGCTCATCTCCACACAGAATCTCTGGTGCTTAGTCGGAGTCACCATCGGGTTCTTGGTCTCCTCGCTTACCAAGGCCCTTCGCTCCCGGGTGACCAGCTCTTGGAAGAGTACTGGTTGTGAGAATTATGAAGGCCACTGTGCTCTTGGGAACCTTCAGTGCAGCAGACATTTTTTTTTTGTAGCCATCTCTGAGCTCTGCGGGCAGTTCCTTTGACCTCATGGCTTTTGCTCTGATACAGTATGCATCGTCAGCTGTGAGGCCTTCTATAAAGAGGTGTGCGCCTTTCCCAATCAACGTCATGTACCTCAGGTGGACTCCAATCAAGGAAAATCTTAGCAACCATCAAGAGAAAAGGGAGGCACCTGAGCTCAATTTCAAGTGTTGTTGCAAAGGGTGTGAAAACTTTTGATAAAGTGATATTTTAGTTTTTTTAATTTTTATTAAATTCACAGACATTTCTAACATTGTCACTTTGTCATTATGGGGGGGCTGAGTGTAGATTAATGAGAAACAACTGTAGTCTCAGGCTGAAACATAACAAAGCTGAAATAAAGTGAAGGGTGTCGGAGTGCACTGTAGTTTTTGCTTGCTGTGCTCCCTTCCATTGATCACTACGGGACACGGCTATGAAAGCACAGCCGCTGGGTGATTGTGTCTCCACACAGTGAATACGTAGAACGACGGTGATTTCTCTGCATCCGATTTTCTGTGAGCTGTGCCATTTGACAGGAAGAACATGGATTCATCTCATCCTGTAGAAGGCAATGCAGCCAATCTCCATGACCAGTGCTCAATCATCTAGATACTACTGGAGGTTGTGAAAACAGGAAACATATCGAAGTCTAGTGTAAAAGATTTATCAATAGTTTTTATTCTAGCGAAGGCTTTTCACACTGCCGAGCAATATCTGGGGAGGGAGTGTTATACCTTGAAAAACTTTCATTGTTGCTGGGCTCATGCTTTTACTGAAGAAAATTATTTTTTCACTTCCTTAGATTATAAGTCTGTGCCGCTTGATGACTGGACAGAGGACCATGTTAAAGCATGGCTGCACTCCATACGTCTAAAGCCGGAATATGTTGATAAGTTATACGCTGAAGAAGTAACTTGACCAGTTCTGAAGGAAATCACTGACAACTTTCTGAAATCTATTGGAATGAAACAAGGGCAGATTCAGTTGTTAATGCAGAAGAGAAACGAGTTATTAAGAGAACAAAAACAAAGTGAAGATAATTCATCCAGGCCACCACCCTTGAATGAGCCCAGCAGAAGCAATCCAGAAGATGCACAGCACTCATGTAAGACTCTTACAAAAGCTGAATCCAAAGAATTTCCTGGTGACATCCAACAAGAAGCAGCAGAAACTTCTGCCGATCAAGAGCTTACACAACCCATGCAACACTTGTCACTGGAGAACCAGACACAGGGCGAAAATTTGTCAAATACAACTAAATCAGACAAGAACAAATGCATACAGCACACCGAACCTGGGACCACAGCTCATTTCAGACCCTTTGATAAACAAGTTGAAGGTTTTAAATACTTCAAAGACCAAGTTCTTCCACCAGAGACAGGAGTTGACGATCTCATTACTCCTTGTCATGAATACAAGTCACTTGTTACTGCAGCAAAGTTGGATCGAGTCAGGCTACAGACAAAATTTGCATCTGAAGTTCTCCGCTTTGCTTGTGCCTGCATGAACATGCGTACAAATGGCACAATACATTTTGGAGTGGTGGACAGCGTAGAAGACAAGGCCTACAGGCATGGCCAAATAACTGGCATCCCCGTAAATGACCAAGACTGGTACGTCGATGCCTTGGATTGTATTGAGAAGTGTTTTACTAAAGTAACAAGTGATGTAGCAAGGAATTGCATTCGTTCCCCAAAATTTATTGAGGTTGTCGACAGAGGTTCAAAAGAACAAAAATTTGTAGTGGAAGTTGACATTGTGCCTGCAGCACAGAAGGTAAAAGATAAAGTGTTTGAGGTGACTCTGCCAAAGTTTAATGACAAATCCAATAAAGTTATTCATGATAAGAAAGCAATATACCAAAGAATTGGTGCCAAGTGTGTACCCGTAGCAGATGAAGACAAGGTCGTGTTTATTCAAGGACTCCGAAATGTTGATGATATGAGAGGGAGCGCAGAAATGAACGTTAGCTGTGATACATCAGTGACAGAAGATTTAGGGAGAAAAATATCCATGCTGGTGACTGATGGGAAAAAATACATAAATGACTCTCTTCGGTACATACTGGTCACCAATGAATGCGGGGAGAACCAAATCCCTCACACCGCATTCCTAACACGCCTGAACATTTTGTGTGTTTTTGACTTTGACCCAAATTCTGACGTGAAAGGATTATGCGCCAAATATAAAGAACATCACGCGGTAAACATACATTCCCTAAAAAGCTATTCCAATGAAGATGGGATGAGCACAAGCGACCTCAAGAAAAATCTCTCCCTCTTTAATCAAACCAGCTGGATATTTTGTAATGGAAGAAGCAACTACAGAGGGGGAGATGAAGCCTGCGATGAAAACACGTGGATTAAATCAAAGAGGAAGCTTTTAAAAAAGGCGGTTTCTTTTTTGTGTGATGAAATTCTTCCAAAGGGATACTTTATTGTTGTCTTCTTGTTGTTTTCCCCTGTGGAAAAACCCATCGTCAATACATTTCATGAATTCTACACAGAATTAAATGGTATGGAGTACATACTATGCATTTCTGAAAGCAAAGACAATTATAAGACGTGGGCCAGCCAGGCCCAAGCCTCCTGTCAAATGGAGATCCTAGAACAGAGAAGCGTTGTGGGCATGCAGCTAAGTCATGTTGATGCAACAGTCCAAAGACTTCTACCTTCATCATCCTCTCCTAGACAATTAAGTGTTTCTACAAAGGGAGTGTGTACCCTCAACAGACCAGATGAAGAGAAAATGCATTCACTAGAAGTGCTATGTGAAAATGAATGTGACAGTACAGGGCTGCAGGACCTGGCCAAGGAGAAAATTGAGGAAATCGAGACTACTTTCTACAGAGGAGGAAAAGTCAGCTGGAAACACTTTTGGCTTGCAGAAAAAAATCTTTGTGAGAATCTTATTGAAAGAGAAGCTTATAAGGAAGTTGAAACAATATTAAATAATATTGAGAATCGTGTAAGACTTCCTGTTGCCAGAATAAAGATTGTTCACCAACCAGGCAGTGGTGGCAGCACAGTTGCAAGACAAATTCTGTGGAAAAAAAAAAAGAGAATTACGATGTGCTGTAGTGAAATCATCCTTTCCAGTAATGACAGTATCTGAACATGCTGAAAACCTAAGACTATATGATGAAAAAGACATGAACCAATGTCTGCCCGTCCTCCTCCTCATTGAAGACTGCCATGATGAGTATATTGATGATCTGAGGGATGAGTTAATAAAAACAATGGTGTCCAGGAAAATTGCCTCTCATAAACCATGCTTTATTCTACTGAGCTGTAAAAGAGCCAATGTCCCTGAAAATCTCTCAAGGTTTTCAATTCCTGAGACGGTCACCATCACCCACACGCTCAGCACAGAAGAAAAGATAAAATTCACAGGGAAAGTTGAGAAGCTTAAGAAACAATTCTCACCAGAATCCATAATCATATTTATTTTAATGAGCCAAGAATTTGTGGCAGAATATGTGACAAAATTTGTGCACAATGTCATGCTTAACGTTGACCACTCCTCTAACGTGACACGATTAATGCGTTATGTAGCACTTTTAAATTGCTACATTCAAAATTCCTACATATCCATATCACACTGTGAGGCTTTCCTGGGCCTTGAGCCGCATACAACAGAGTCCAGCCCCCTGAGACAATACAACTTCAACAATTGCTTAAATGAACAAGCCGAACTAATATTCATTGAACGGGTGGATCCCATCACTTCCATTAAATGCATTCATATCATTCATCCTCGGGTTGCACAGGAGGTCTTAAAACAGCTCCCTGAATATTCACAAAGTCAAATCGCCATGGATCTCCTTCAGGAAAATGTCCTGTTCCAGCACAGATTTGGCAGAGATGAATTCCTTGGTTTTGTCAGGGACTTGCTTTTCCGGCGGCGTAAAATAAGTAGGGGTGATGGTGTGGACTCGTATCTGTCCCCTCTTATTGAACATGTTTGTGATGTAGAAAAAAACCAAGAAAAGGCAGTTAAACTTCTTGAAGCAGCCTACGAACGATTCAACAAAGATCCCTTCTTAGCACAGCAGCTTGCTAGGTTACATTACAAGTATGAGAAGTTTGAAGATGCTAAACGTTGGGCTGAAACCGCTAAATCCCAGCTACCTAAAGATTCCTTTATTTTGGACACAGAAGGTCAAGTGTACAAAAGGTGGTTTAATGCTTTATTAGACAAGAGGAATAACGCCGTACCCCTAGATGAAGTGCCAGACCTCCTAGAATATGCAATGAAAGCTCTGCAATCTTTCCGTGCGGCACAAAAAGCTGCCAAAGCAGAAATGGACACCATGAACAATGCTGGATATTTTGGAGAAGTTGATGTTGGATGTCGGTTGCTGCAGCTGTTATCGACACTCGAAATTTTTCCTCAAAACAAAAATGGTGAGAGCCGTGAACTTTTACAGTATCTCTTGACACAATATATTCCAGAGACCATCAAGAAACCATGGTCCAAATTTCATAGCCATTTAAAAGGCCTGCACAGAAACCTGTACAATGCTCTAGACTGGCTATCGGAAGAACTGAACTACTTTCAGACTGATAAAATTGATGAAGGGGAAAAGAACAGTGAAGTGGAAGAAAGGGTATACACCCCTCGAAAATGGCTGATGAGAAAAATAGAAGTATTTGCCAAGTTTTTTAGCCACCACCTGTCACCTTCTGGTACCGAAACGGAGGATCCAATCAACCAAATAATTCAAAAGATGCACATTTACAAATTGGGAGGTGGGAGCACAACAACAATTCTGTCCTTACTATCCGATAACAAAGATGACAGATCGAGAAATAAACTTTCAGCAATCGTAGATCTGTACAAGAAATGCATAGAAAATGAAATACTTGATGACGTTGACTTGATCAACTACATCATGAGTCACATAGCTTTGGGATGTGTGCATCCAGGTTCTCCCAAACTTCTCACTTTTCAGGAGTTAAGGGAACTGAGCAAGAAATATCAAACCCAGAGAAAGTCTTTTCCTCCAAGTGCCTATTTACTGTTGTTGCTGCTCTACTGGCCTGATGAAGTAACTGATCGGGAAGCAGATGCTAAAAAGGATAACATCCTAAGCTGCGCTCTTCAGAGTGCTCGGAGACTACACGACATCAGGATAAAAAACATCCCGGTTCGGAAGAAGAGAAGCAATGTACTATTTTTCTTGGGGCAAGGCTACGGCCTTCAGAAGTTCCTGCACCGTAGCACTGTAGAAAAACACATGGAAGGGCCAGTAAATGAATGGAGATTGAAGTGTTATGATGGAGATATGGGAAAATTAGAGAGAGTGCAGAGACTGCTCAAAACTGTGCCGGGTTTTGCTGAAAACGGGAGGATTTACGCAGAGGGACACTGCAAAAAACAAAGATTTGACATTATTCCCTTAAACCCCTCTTCAGTGCCTTATGGGAATGAGAACGTCACTTTCTACCTTGGATTTACATATGCAGGGCTTGTCGCATACAATATAAAAGTGCAGTAGCACCGCTCGAGTGTAAACCTCCATCACTTTCCTGTATGACTGACATCTTCTATGCAGTACTTTTGCTCAATAAATGTTTATTCATTTTCATACATTCTGGTGTTTTAATTCCATGTTCATGTGGTACCATTAAATTAAACTGGTGACCACAGATAGATGGAGGCTGCCATAGTGGACATTCTATACTGACCCGCTGGCTTCAGTACTTCCTAAGTCACCTTACCAGTAAGTGGGGAAATCTGAAGCATATTAAGTCAGACATCCATATCTGCATACTTGTTCCAGAGGCAGATACTCAAAATGGTCAACTTAACAGCCCGGTAACAAGCACTTTCACAAGGAGAGGTTTGCACCAGCGGCCTCCATTTTTGAAGGCAGACAAGTCACTGATCCTTGATGGAACCATTGAGAAGGGGGCAGTGATTTTTCTATAACCCGTAATAATTCTTCATGTTCTGCCTGTAAGAAACATCCTGTTATTACCACAAGTATTGACACATGTGCCTGTGTGTTGTAGCAGGGGTGCAAATAAGGGTTTAAACGTTTAAAATGTTTGTCATTTAAACAAATTAGCTATTTAGTTGTTCAGTAGCTTCTCAGTGACAATGATCTCCTGTACAAATACAGAAAGAACCTCTCCAATAGAAAACCAAGCAAAAACCTGAGAGAGGGTCTGACTGAACCCCACTCCATGCAAAATAAAAAGAATGCTTTTGCCTAGAGATACACTACGGGCCATGTCAAACGGACAATTTTGTAGCAGATTATCGAGCAGTGATTGACAGCAATTTGTAACTAATGATCCAATCAGAGTTGCTTGTGAGATTTGCAACTGCTACAAGCTAAACTAGTTACACCTTTTTTTTTGGGGGGGGGGGCGCCTCTGCCCGCTGTGATCTGTGAAGATCCTACCTTCTAACAAAGGAGATGCAATATTGGGCAGAAAATCTGCAGTGTCCCTTTGTACAGAGAGTGAGGTGTGTATTCTAGCTATATCCTACGTGCTAAATGTAAGTGCAATTCTTATATGTGAACAGAGGTCTAATCTGGTGCGCTGTGGTGTTGTGGCTTCATCTGCTCCCTCTTCACTTTCTGTGCAAAGTTCAGTTTCTCTAAAGATTAGACATTTATTCACACAGATAAGAGCTGCAGTTACATATAGGACATGGATAGAGTATGGATTGTTTGCAAAGAGGGAGCCTTGAGAAAGTGGGAGAGGCTCTGGGATGGGCTGGAGAATGGAAGAAAATCAAGCCAATAAAGTTTATCTACAGCGCAGGAGAGGAGACACACAACAGACGATGCCACATTGAGAGTGCAATGCAGAGAATCATGGGAGAGAATTGTCCTCTTCAAGTTGCTGATCGTGAGGGAAATATGGGGGCTGGTATTCTGAAAATGTGACCTGTCCTGCTTCCATACCCCCGAGTCACAGATCTGATCAAGCATGCAGTAAACATCTTCTTGTTTCAGGGTTTTCAGATCTTGTTTGCCAAGTTTCATCCCTTAGAGCTGTAAAACGAGGTGGAGTCTTACCAGAGGCGGCTTCATGCACCTAATTTGTATCCATTTTTGGACAGTGCTACTGCGTATAACACTTCTTTTAGGCTATTTCATAAATGAAAGACCTCATGTAGACTTGTACCTGTACCGTGGGTCAGTCTTCATATTGGAAGGAACCATTTTTTATGGAATGCTAATGTGCATCAAAACCCTTTGCACTCATCCAATTACTGCAAAGACATCTGAGAACCCCATTTTTAATCACCCCTATTATAAAATGGAGACAATCCAGACTCATAAAACATTTGAGAAATATTCTTTATTGAGAAAAATAGTATAAATAATTTGTTTTGCTGACCAGTCAATCCATGCAAATGGTTAAACACTAAAAATGTACATTCCACACCCAGAATACAGATTCATCATAGTAATTTATCTAAACCACTTACATCAATAGCAGCCAGATATTTGCGCTTGCCCTTCTTCAGTCTGGTTGGTAGAATACCAGATATTGTGCTTACCATAACAAGGCCGGAATACACTTGTGTCTTCTAAGCCAAGCACTCCAAGGAAATGTAAGGTCCAATCTAAGGCAATCCACTGATTCCTCCATCTGGGGTCCATTCTGAGCAATTACAGATTCACATTACAAAGTGACGCAAAGTAAAAAGAGAAAAACAACACAGATCAGAGTTTGTGCAGTTAGATTTGTAGTCTATATTGTATGGCTGCTGCCCCTCACCAAAAGCTGAAAACTGCTCACTGACTGGACTGACAATTCCCATCAGAGTCTGCTGAATGTTACATGCCATATTGAAGAGCTTATAGAATTATTATAGAATTAAGCTAAGAATGTGAAATGCATTGGGTGATGTGCACCACATCTCCTACAGGAACGTTAGATAAATGCACATATAAATGAGCCTAGTCCCATGGTTTAAAATTGAAGTTGTCTGGGGGACCAGACCAGGGCCAAAGCAATTGAAATGCACTGGTGCCAAAATTAATCGACTCACCCAGAAAAGGAATCCCACCCCTTGCAAAACGGGATTTATGGGCCTACCATAACATTGTTCTTGGAGCCTATTGAAGGACACAGGAATTTAGACACAGCAGGTGTTATGCCACCTACAGGAGGATCGGACACTGACAAACAGAAATCATAAGCCAGCCTACATATAACCCTCTACCCAGCATTCCCCAGTTTTGTAGTAAAGCAGTAGGCAGTTGTAGTACTAAGGTCATGAACAAGATCAGAGTAGTGGGACCTGTGCCCCTCGATGGACTGAAAGGAAAGGATTTCTCATGGTAAGTGCGAAAATTATATCTATATATAGTCAGGACATCCAAAAAGTACAACAGCAAAAATACTACAGGCCTCACAAAGACTGAAGCCTACCCGCAAGCCCAGGAACTACCCAATAGGTCCCCCTACCAGATGTGGGAAACAAGGTGAGAGCATGAAGTATCAAACTAATTCTCCACACCAGGATGTAGAAGGTCACTGCTACAAGGGAATGACTCCACACAGAAGTAACACTGAAGCGGAGCCAGCGAGAAACTGATAAACCAGAACCCAACAAAAACAGGCAAGACCCATAACAAAATCACCCCCAAAGTCAGGCAGGGTGCCCAAATTGAGCACAGCTCCAGAACCCCAAAATATAAGGGTTTGGGGCAAGGGGACCCCAGGTGGGAAAGATGCGGGGTTCTGAGCAGAAGCGCAGGGTCAGCAGCAGGGTGATGTCTTTCAGACTGACTAGCAGGAATGTGCCCAAAGTGTGCGGACAACCCTTCACCTAGCAAGTAACATCGGCACTCACTCCTTCAGCAATAAAGCTAAACACTGAATATATTTCTCAACTCCAATGTGTGCGCCAAATGACTTTGCAAAACCAATTACATACAGGCACAGGGTTACTCCCCTAGCTTGGGTGCTTGTAGCCTAGAACGTCCACCTGTCAAAATGTCAGTGCCTGGGTGGCTAAAGTGGGAATGTTAAATTACGCCCAGCATAGCACCTAAACCCTTGTCTTGCCACAGTATGCTGATGGGGAAGTGAAACTAATTACCAACTCCCCTCAACGGGCTTGCCAAGGACACCTCTCCATCTAGACAGGCTTGCATGCCCGTGGGGATCAGGAAGAAAACAGGAATTAAGTAATTAAGATTCCAGAGGTGACCTTGTGAAATACCAGGTCAGAGACAACCTAGTCCTCTATGAAAAACAAGCAGGAAGCAAAACGCCAGTCTGTAGCCCTGGGAAACCACCTACTGCCCCCACGTGGTCCAAATGAGGAATACTTGACTGTGGATTTGGTAGACTGAGTGCTTGACCAGGAGTGTGGACTGGGAGCTGAGATTGGAGGGTCTTGAAAAGGAAGCGTAGAAACAAAAGCATTTAAAGAGGGAGGACAATCTTTTCCTTGAGTTTCTTTTGCTGAGGAAGATGGGTGCAGTCAGTAACTTTCTAGATAAATAGTACCTAGAAACAATCTAAAGAGATTGTCCCTGGAAGACTATGTGCAGCAAATGCATCCGATACAAGACGACTGCACTCCAGCACCATAACCTGGGTGTCCAGGACGCATGAGTACCAACAGCAGAATCCTGCAATCACAAAACCAGGAAGTTTTAAACACATTGACAAATTAAAGCAAGCTGGCTCATTTGTGTGTGTAATCCTCCCACAGGCAGCAGTATAAGTACATGTCAAGTCTACAGTGTAGTGTTCAATGATGGAGCATGCGTCTTATTGTGTGTCAGAGCACTGGGACAGCAGAAGTTGTACAGCTGGTATTTAACTCCTTTTGCAGCTCACATTTGCATATCTGTTATCAGTGCAACATAGAGCAATTAAATAGAATATAAAAATAATACTTAAAAGGTGAGAGAGTCTGTGTACTGTATAATATGGGAATTGTCAGTCACTTTTATAGACACTTCCAGCATGGAGTCTGCTCTCCATCTTGTATTGTTCTTCAGCAGTCTAAGGGTTCACCTGCCTCTTCTGGTCTCATGAGAGGGAGAGCTCAGCACTTTATTATGCACAGCCACTGTTTCTACTCAGGACAGATGCTTAAATGTTTAAACAATCTTATGTTTTCTGGCGACAGATCACATACTTCTAACAAGTCAAAGCAGTTATATAAAGCTCAAATGATTACCAAATATTTATGTAAATGTTCATCATACAAGGTCTACTTTAAAGCAGCGTCTCCGTAACAGCAAGAGGTCTGTGGACTAATATTAGTAGATTAAGAAAACCTGAAGCTGCAATAGTTCTACAGGCCCTGGATAAAAACTAGTTGACTAAAAGTGCCCGTGTACGATCTGCCTGTCCAAGATGGGCAGATGGTACAAGCTTTTAATTAGCTTACAACCATCGCAAGACAAAAGTCTTGCAATGGTTGTAAGGTGTATGGGCACCTTAAGACAGGACATTTAGCAGTTGAAGCGATGATAATCTAGTAAACTATAATAACCAAATACGCCCTTCACTAGCAGGTTCAGCAAATCAATACTAATAGGCTGCCGGTGACTACACCATTATGTATTACTAAACATAGCAGATCACCAAGGCTGACCAAAGTTACAATATAAAATATTCAGCACTTGGGACTGAGGTGAGTTTGAGAAATGTCAGGTACTTACCAATCAATCATGAAGTAGTTAGGCGCAGGTGAGGTCATAAAGTTACTTACACAAGGAAGACAAGCTGACAACACTCAGGTCTCTGGGGAAGCTGCACTGAATTACAGGTAAATAGGCACAGGTTGTATACAGATGTCCCGTACAGGAGGAGAGCGGATCTTGTGGCCTTTAATTACAAGCTTGAGAGAAAACACTGCAGACTGGATGATGTTCTCTACAACTGTTATAGATAAGTTGTTGGCTGGAAATAAAAATCTGATTGTTAATATAGGCAATGCCTTTATCTACAAACTATGCTGCCCAACCAGGAAATAGAATACTAATGGGAAAATACAGCAGCTACTGCCACTCAAATCAGAATTGGCTGCTGCATTGCATTTGTTCTGCAATGAAAAGGCTTAGAGCCGGCGATGGCTCCTCTTGCAGCAACCCACCCTGTAATACCTGAATGAAGGCTATGGGTTCCCATCTATGCCTCCATTTTCCTAATGAACTGCCACTTTCTGTGCACAGGAGCCAAACACGCAGATTACAGCAGACCTCAAAAGACACTGCAGGTATAGGCTGGGTAACAGGAGGTTGTTTTACTTACTGGTACAATCAGCTTCTTGGCATACAGGACAAAAGCAGACTTCGAGCTGACTGGGTAATCTGCAGATATCAGGTGATTGAGCAGTAGCTAGAGCTGGAAGGACAGAACTTCAAAAAGATGGTACACCTCACATGCAAAAGCACTGCCAAAAACAAAGACCTATCCCTCGGGACCTGGGCTTCAACAGCCAAGCCATCAAAATCCAGCAACCAAGAAGCAGGATAGAGTACCGGAGCCCAAGACAGAAGTTGCAGCCCAGTCCAGAAGCAGACATAGGGAGTCCACCAGAAACCAAAGAATGTCCACGGACTGCAATCTTCTGGGCCAGTTGAGATCCACAAGGAGCAGTGGACCGTTCTCCTACAAAGCAGACAAGGAAGGACCAAGGGATGAAAGGCCTAGATCAGAGAGAACTGATGCCACAGTCACCAGGGCACCCACATCAAAGGCTTGCATATCTGAACAGGAATGCAAACCTGTCCTGGACACCAGGAGATCAACATAAAGCGGGGGTGCCCAATCATTGGGAGGGGGAATGAACACCTGAAGTAGGGTATACACTGCATGGGTTTTGGCCAGTTTTTGATGCAATTTTGGTGACAGAATAGCTCAATATTCTTCTCTCAAGAGGAAATGTCAGTCTGAGGAGGTACAAACCTCCACACCACCCTCTATTTAGGCATAACCAAGCTCGCCATGTCAGATAGCAAGTCAGAAGGGTAAGGAGGAACAAGGCACCTACAGCTTCAGCAGCTTGAAGCCTCAAACATAGCAGAAATAGGTCCCAAAAACAGACATGGGCAGCAATAGCTTTCTTGCTAAGGCAGGAGAATGGGATAATCCTGACAGGAAACAAACATGTCAGATGAGGAAAGCGAGCTTGAAGGTGGGCTAATATACCATTGGGGGCACAGTCCCCCAGGGAAAACCCTCCTCCCAATTGTTTGCAGTGGAGCTGGAAAGCCCTTTATCCCCAGACCCCTTCTGCTTTGCATCTGCTATGAGGGCCCTGCAAAAGGTAACTCATTAAGGATTTCCCGATACAGGCCATTTTCACAAATACTTGTACTCGGAAAATGCCGGTACATAGAGCCGATACCGGCCCTTAAACATTTGTATTTTTCGGCTGCCAAAGATGAAGGAATGACAGGCAGGAGGCTGCACGTGGGAAGCCACTGACCTGCAGAGCCCCTCCCCGGAAGACGCTCTCCACCAATCGCAGCCTTCCGCTCTGACCTCTGCGGACGGAAGAGCGACAATCAGAGTGTTGATGGTGTTGTGTGATGGAACTGCTATGCCTATGGACTGTACTGTACAGTGTGGAAGGGCCGGGGAAGAGCGGGAGCACAGAAATACATTGTGTTCGGGTGTATGAAGACTGTCAATGAGTGACAAACTTTGCAGAATGATGTGCGTTTCATATTGTAGTTCGGTTAATGGCACAATCATCCAAGAGAGGAGGGCATTGCAGTTGGCACCCTTACTACTGAAAATGCTGTATAGAATCTACTTGTACCTTATGTAGAACAGTCTGGGGCTGACTAACCTCCTGCTGGATGGTGTCTGGCTAGTTCCATAAAGCTCATTCTTCCCACTGGACTCCAATATAAGGGGCATTCTCTCCCCTGGCCAGTAATATACATAGAACACTTCCAACTGGAAGAATCTGTAAGGTTCAGTCTTCTTACTGGCCACCAGTTCATCCCATTGGCTGGGCAATCTCAATGGCCACCAATGTAAGGAACATTCTTGCCACAGGACCCCTGTATGCAGCACTGGTGAGAAACTGCCCTAATATCATTAGTCTGTATTGTTTTATTTAAAAAAAAAAAAAAAAAAAAAAAAAAAAAGTCACATGTCCCTTTAAGAAAAAGTATAAATGTAATATTGGTGAGTACCTGAGGAAAATAAGTACTTGGTCTGGAAAAAATATCTCATCGGGACATCCCTAGAGTACTCGAGAAACTAAAGTTCAAAAAGTTAAATGAAGGGTCCCAAAACCTCAGCATCCCCTGCATGCTTGTTGTCGCACCCAATGAATTGCAGAATCAAGCCACACACCACTGGTTCCTGACACGCATCAAGATGGCTACAGCAGTACAAACTGTGCAAGCACCAGCCAAGGACACCAGCTGGTCCATAGGCCTTTGCAATACTACCTGCATGTCCACGTACTAGCATGGAGCCCAAAAACATCCACCCCAACATGCAGCTTGGGAGGGAGGGGGGGGGGGGGTTGGAAAGGGGCCGGGGGACCAGG
>NW_017308816.1:33244-41059 GCF_000935625.1 Nanorana parkeri | reverse complement strand
CCCCCCCCTCTGGATCGCTTCAGATGATCTTACACATGAAGGGGCCTTCATGGATGGCGTCACAGTGGTGCACATCCAACGCTGCCCTGGTTTTGTATAGCACCCTGCGGCTATCGCTGCACTATGGGCCAAGGTTGGTAGCATCATCACAGGCCTTCCACGCATCTTCCATCCAGTGGGATCTGGGTACAGTTCTCAAAGTTGTTGCCATGGCACACAGAGCTGGAAGCTACACAATCATCACTGGGGGCCAGATGAAGCACAAGATTAAGCCAGGTTATAACTAGCCCATTAACCTATTGCCGTCCGCCCGTAGTAAAAAAACGGACGGACGGCACTGCAGCATCTGCGGGTTAGGCCGGTGGATGTGGTGTATCTGGATGGAGGGAGGCCGTTGCATGTGGTGTATCTGGATGGAGGGAGGCCAGTGCATGTGGTGTATCTGGATGGAGGGAGGTTGGAGGACCAGAGCTACGAGACGAGGCTACTAAATTTAAACATGTTCACATTAGAGGTGAGGAGATTAAGGGGGGATATGATTTCCATGTACAAAATGTTCAATGGTGGCAGCAACATTAGCGATAAACTGTTTAAAATGAAAACTCCATTACCAAAACTAGAGGCCACCACCTAAAATTGGTGGAAAAACAATTCCAGCACAAGGGGCGAAGGGGGTTCTTCACAGTAAGATCAGTTAGGGTCCGGAACTCACTGCCACAGGCGCCGATCTCAGCTAATAATGTGGAATTGTTCAAGAAACTTTTGGACGATTTCTTAAGGGACCGTAATACACAGGGGTACGGGTAACACACAGGGGTACGGGTAACACACAGGGGTACGGGTACTCCTAGAATGAGATCCTAATAGGTTGGACTTGATGGACTAATGTCTTTATTCAACCTCAAATACTATGTAACTATGTAAGATTTGGATTGAAGAATCAAAGCAGAAAACAAAATGTAAGCTTGGCTACATACACCTATACTTTGTAAAGATGAGACATCCATTACCTATTTTCTGGTAGTGGAAGAGTTGAGGGCACTAGCATCCCTGGCCAGTGTCCAATCACCTGATACCAGCATAATACCCAGTCGTCCTGGATTCTGCCTGTGTCCTGTATGATCAAGAAATAAGTCATAATCATTGATCATAGTCCAGGATGAAAGTAAGGCTATGTGTCCGAATCTGCATCTCTGAGGTTGTCAGCATAGTACCATTAATGTGTTAAGAGCCAAATGTGATTAGAATGCCTTTCATGTACCTGAACATATAGCTCCAATACAAGCTGGGTGTGAAGTACATCGCCCAATCACTGGCCTCCTATGATGAGTCTATAGTCCTAGTACCATTATAATGCAGATACTTAGATGTTTCAATCTTATTAGTAGAGACACAGCACGCAATCTGACATTAGAAGCACAAGGAGCATGCACATGTTAGCATAGCAGTGTCTGCACTGACTGTCCATCCTAACTACACATGGTCTGCTATGCCTGACACATCTGTACAGATGTCAAGTGCCCATGTCACCTACACAGTGGAAGCAGTCTCAAGAGCTTCATTCACATGGAAATGTCCAACTGCTTCCTTCACCATGCATGTGATTGTACTCCTCCCACCACATGAAGCCCTCTTCCTCCACAGTACAGAGTGCAAGTTAGAAATAAGGAATACAAACAGTACTTACAGATGAAAACTAACCTGTACTGGCAGTGCCGAGGGCAAATCTTCTCTACCAGTAACGGGCTGAATTAACAGAAACAAAGTGTTAACTGAGGCATTGTGTACATCAGTCCCCCACCCAAAATTGTCACACTGGACTCTGCCCATCACAGTCTAATGCTTCCTACATGTAAGGACCGTTCATAAGCTTGTATACACTTGCCAGGACACTTCTGTCCAAGGTGAAATATCGCCAACCCAATGTCTGTCATTGTTCATACACGTCAAGAACCCAATATTGTAATCACTTACCATACCAGACCATCTATCATGGGCTCTCATATCTTTAAATGACTAGAGAAGGCTTGGAAGAACTAAACCCTCCTACCCGGCAGGACTGGTGTCGTGTTTAGCCTTCATTTAGATCTGCAGCTGCCATGATGCTGCACGCTGTATGTGAGCAGACATTTGAGGCCAGAAAGTGAAAGCTGACATGACAACTGATGTCATCACCAGGGACACATCTTAAATGTAGCCATGTGTACCTGAGAAAACTGCAAACATTGGTATCTTGGTGAAAGATTTCAGATTTATTGAACATTTCTAACATTTACTTTACTGAAGACCAGTCATTTTGTGGGTTTAGCTCCACTCAAGACACATTGACCAGACATTATTCCATTGAACACAATAGAGAGCCTGACACCAGACCATCACATTAACCATCCTTCCATAAGAAGACATTTACTTGTAGACATTCAAAAGCCCTGAAACTGCTGCTGGGTGCTGCCATGTTGGAGTGACAGTGGAGGCTCCGGTCACATCGCAATACTGCCCTTTGTGGCCCCTCCACATACATAGGTTTAGGGAGGGAAGGAGGAGCTGGGCTAGCACAGACAGCAATAAACACTCCCAGAAGGAGGGGTTATGACATGAGGGGGCTGTGCTATAGAGATGACTTGATGGGTGGAGGGTCACATTTTCATTCAGGAGAGGGAAAACCTGCAAGTTAGAATTTAATACCAAGAGCAATACATAAAACTCTCCTTGACTGTTACTGGTTTGGAAGTCAGGATGGCTGTTACCTGGCAGGTGCAATGTCTTAAAAGGTGTGGGTTGCAGTGCTCGGCCCACTTGTAAAGCATTGTGTACAGTGATAAGTCTTCCCTGTTACACCAGCACCGGACAGAGAGCCTCAACCATGCACCAGGGGGGAGTCACTGCTCTACAAACTACTCATACAAAGCGTCCATCACACGGATATATCCCAGTTCAGGAGACGTTGCAGGAAATGGAAGTGATCAAAAGAAGCTTTTTCTTCTAAGCTGAAATGTGGACACCATGGAAGTTCATTAAAATCCCTGACATCCAGTAAAACTTATTACACATGACAACCTAAAAGGCGTGGGAAAGGGTCATCCAGTCACACAGGGAGGCAGATTAGTTAAGTCCAGAGGATACACCAGGTAAGCAGTCAGTCTACAGAGGCTTCTTAATGGAGTCTGGTACATCAATTACAAGCAGCAAACCCACAAAGTGCCACAACCTCATCACTGTCCTCCTGCACCTGGTCTGAGATTTCGCCGGGTAATCAGACAACCTACAGCGCTGCCGAGACCATGCCATGTGGAAACGTTTCCCTTGAGACCAGCATCCATGTCTCCACTTCATACACCATATCATAGTGGATCCATTACAGAACTGCAATAGATAAGCTGTACCATGCCTACATATGGCAGCCGAGTGTTCTCCTGAATGTCGGCCAACTAAAGAGGTACTCAAGCTTGGAGTTCTATACTCTGTGCATCAGCCTCATTGCATGAAAAGCAGCTTTAGCCCCTCACTGCAAGGGAACCTCTAAAACCTGGACTGGTGGATCAATGAATTGGGTACCTACAGACTGGAGAAGTCATGCAGTCATTGTTATATACCATGGCTCCAACTCAGGATAAATATTTAGAGTAGGGATGCACCGGTTTCAGTATCGAATAAAAGTACCTTTATATTTCGGTACTCACTGATACAGAGTACTGGGCAGCATATTACCCACTGCCCGGCTTCCTGATTTCCTGGGAAGGCAGCTCCATGTTCCCTCACAGCACTGCCGGTCAGAGGTATTGTCTGACCATAAGTTCCAGTATTGGGGGTATTGGAGTATTGGAGTATTGGGGAGAGTACAAGAATTTGGACGAGTACTCGCCCAAATACTCAGTATTGGTGCATCACTAGTTTAGAGCGTCCCAGAGGTACAAAACTGTATGACTGAGGACAACAAACCCCAAAGTAGCAGCGCACACATCAGTGGAATACATATTGATGGTATCCAACAAGTCTTGACTAAGGCAGTCTACTGGAAGCATAGTGTTTCCATAAGATGAGGTAACAATGTTCACAGGCAACCTAGAGACTTGATACAAAAAAAAAAGCTGCTTGTAGAAGTGGTGTAATACTAACCTCTGCAGGAGAAGGGTGTGCTGGATCTTCAACATCTAACTTCAGAGTGTCTTATACACTGTCCCATGCTGAGGCTCAAGCTGCCCACCCCTTTGACATAGGATCTGCTAACGTGGGCCCACAATGTGCACCCTGGGACCAGGCAGCTCCTCAGTTGGTGGAGTGGTACAAGTCTTTTGTAGGCAGCTTATGGAATTTTGCAGTGATGGTCTTAAAGATTGGTACGCAGGCTCATACAAAGCAGTGTGCAAAGCTTTTAGCATCTAAAAAGCTTCCAGCAACTCTGAAAGTACCCCTTCAGCTCAAGTTGGGAGTTAACCTTTACACTGATCTTTATAGGAGTGATGACACTACATAGCACATCCTATGCATGCAGACATAAGCAGGATAAAAATGCAGCAATACAGACCAAGCTTCCCTGTATTGCACTTGTTGCTCTGGCAATGGTGTTATACATTTATACAATAGGAATGTCTGGCTGGAGGGACTGAGCAAGTCCTGACTACCTGTGAAAAACCATTACTGGGAAAATCGGGGTACAGACAGCTGATGCATTGTGTAGCCGCATCCAGTTTGAAGCTTTGTATTCTTGGGAGTCTAAGCCCTCCAAAGCTATTAGAAACTTGGTGAAAACTTTGCAAAAAGCTTGTGTTACACATTGTACTCCTACAAATTGTAGCCGCTGTGTGCCAAACCTTCACATTACTCTGGTGTAGAGGGATTCAGGTAGAGCGGTCACATTGGCAGACACCAGGCTACTGAAGACTGGAGACACTAGACTCTGCCAGCAGCCGGTCAGACATATTGGAGAAAATGCTGCACAATCAAATCAGTTTATGAACAAAGTCATCACTAAGATTATCCTGGACAGAGAAAACTTTATTGAATGAGCAAATGAGTCACATTATAAGCATGCTTCACCAACAAATGAGTCACATCAAATGTTCCTGTGGGGCTGAAGAGGATTTACTTCTACAAAGTGAAATCAAAGGCGTCATCATGGGGTAGGCCTGACAGTCCAGAACCAATTCCAAACAGCTGATTAGTATCGGCTGCCACACCGGTATATAGACATCCCCAAGATGAGGCGGACGGGGTACTGGGATTTGTACTGAACTCAACATTGTAACACCAGGAAAAACTGGAATGATTATTGTGTTTCCCCAGCACACTGCACAGCCAGATGACATGTCGAAGTTCAGTGTGGACAAGGTGATACCCATTCCGTAGACATAGGGAGGTGACAGTATGTTGTATGTAGCGTGTTCTAGCTGTGCAGTATGATGAGCAGCTGAAGAATGCAAACCTTTAGCAGGGAAAACCAATTCTGAAATGTAATTCAGCTGCATTATCTGCTGGTCTGGAGTGCGATATACAAAGTGCAGTAGCCCATAACTTTTACAGATCACCAAACCGACACCGGACTGACAACCGGTTAAAATGGGCTCCTGCACTTTCCACTGAAGACTGCTGTGGCAGTAATGAGGGCTCTATGCAGCAAAGAAATTATCTATAGACACTAAACATCAGGTCACTAGCAGTATCCCTATATAAGACAATATTAGGGGCCTTCACCAAACTTGCTGCAAGTTTGGGGACATATATATCCAACAGCTAAAGCTGTGAAGGCCCCCAGATAAAATAAATGCCACTTGCCTCAGACTGAAAAGGGCAACACTGACTCAGCCTCAGCCTGTGCTAGGGCAGTGCTATAGGGAGAAGAAAAAGGCCGATTTTAGAAGACTGTTCACAGAGCTGCAAGTGAAAAACATGCATACTGTACAGTTCTACTGATCACTAATATCTTAATGGAGCCAATCACCAGAACCCCGCTATACAAATTACTGCTATTACCCCAATCACCAAAGTAGGCAGACCTGTACAGTAACCATAAGGGGGATCGGTCACTCGCATCCCCCAGCACCCATACAAGCATTGAGAGCTCAGTGACAACTATACAGGTCTACCTACAGGGAAAGGTCTACACAAATCATGCGGCTGGCTTACTAGGGGAGATTTATCAACTTCCAAACCCTTTATAGGGTCATTTTATGTCAGAGCGGCAGCTTCATACAGACAGGTGATATCATGGAGACTCCAGCAGTATTCTGCAGCCTGCCTCTTATCTGTGTGATCCATCCTAAATAGTGGGAGAGCCAGCACATTAGAACCAGCTTCAGGCAGATGTCTTATTGATTCTATATTGGGAGCCATACGTCATACATGTCAGGCTGGGAATGCATTATACTGCCACCAATCCACTGTCAGTGCAGGACATCAGCCAAGGAGGAGATTTTCCCACAATCCTTTCCATCTTCTCCTGGTCTAGGAGCACTGCTAGAACCGCACATTGACAGTGAAAAGGCAGGGAAGGAATGATCATGTGATTGATAGATCTCCCCTATACATGTAAGTCACAGCATGTGTCACGTCGTGTGCCAGGTGACATGCACTCTACCAACCTCAAAGCGGCTCCAAAGCTGACAATTAACAGAAAGTCAAAGTGTTCTTCCATTTTATTACATAGTTAACAGTACAGAGAGGTCAGTCAAGGACATCAAGATACAACAGTTACGGCCCTCACCAACAACTGTTGGGGACCAGAAGTCCAACAGCCCAAGAAGAGCTGTGAAGGCCTCACAAAGAGCAAAGTAATGTTACAGGACTTGCCTTTTGCCTGGTATATGGCGCCTTCACAATTGAACCATAATTACTACACGCCACTTCTAAAAACCTAGATGGAAAAGAAGCCATACAGTATAAATTGCATGAAAAGGTCCGCCAACGTCCCTGAACCAACCTCCCCGAAAATAAAAATCCCCTCCCCCAATGTAAAACAATGTCCGACAGTTCCTGGTATGCGGGAGAGATGGAGCGCGGCTATATACACAGCACAAGGTGAGAAGAAAGCTTTAATCTCCAAACCTATTAACAGTGCAGAACGGTCAGTAGCGGCCACCTTGAGACATTACAGGAGGACGCATTCCCATCAGAGGCCGAGGGGGGCCACCCTGGTAAGGAGGACCCATAGGAGGTGCTTGTCCAAAGGGTGGCATGGCGGCTGGGTGGAAGCCAGGCATATTCTGGTGTGGCCCACCAAACTGACCTGAGGAGAGAAAAGTAGATTTAGACAAGCATTCCAACCAAGATCAGCAAGTCATTTCATGTCTGGCCCTACAGGTCCTAATGGCCAGCTTGAGTCCCTTAAAAGCCTTATAACCTGATCAGGTTCCAGAAGACCATTATGTAATGCCCACTCCCCCAATGTCAGGCCTCCAGAAGACCATTATGTAATGGCCACTCCCCCAATGTCAGGCCTCCAGAAGACCATTATGTAATGCCCACTCCCCCAATGTCAGGCCTCCAGAAGACCATTATGTAATGCCCACTCCCCCAATGTGAGGCCTCCAGAACACCATTATGTAATGGCCACTCCCCCAATGTGAGGCCTCCAGAAGACCATTATGTAATGCCCACAACACCAATGTCAGGCCTCCAGAAGACCATTATGTAATGCCCACTCCCCCAATGTCAGGCCTCCAGAAGACCATTATGTAATGGCCACTCCCCCAATGTGAGGCCTCCAGAAGACCATTATGTAATGCCCACCGCCCCCAATGTGAGGCCTCCAGAAGACCATTATGTAATGCCCACTGCCCCCAATGTGAGGCCTCCAGAAGACCATTATGTAATGCCCAC
>NW_017308816.1:16967-33122 GCF_000935625.1 Nanorana parkeri | reverse complement strand
GACGTTTCGAGACCATGCGGTCCCGTCCTCAGGGACCGCATGGTCTCGAAACGTCGCTAAGGAGATGTGTGTTATCTCAGTCAAAACGCATTGACATTTATCATGGAGTGCGAGTGACTTTCATCTATCTACATTATGTAATGCCCAGTCACCCAATGTGAGGCCTCCAGAAGACCATCATGTAATGCCCACTTCCCCTTATTTACCACTACACATTTATATTGTCTGTCTGCAGATTGGTACCCGGTCACATTCAAACGAGAGGATCTAAACTAATAAAACACAAAATTCTATTTGCCTACTGACTTAAATCTGCACAAAAACCTTTGTTTCCAATCAGATTGGAGGTCTGTGTCGGCCATTTCCAACACTCCCCGACAACTGATTTGATGTGATTACCATGGCCACTGCCTGCTACTGATGTGCTCCTATGTATTTTCCCTGAAATGGTTCACACAAACCACAGCCATGTTACGTGATGTAACCAGTTCCAAGTTCTCAATATGCAGTTGAACTGCTGATGCATGCACTAACATGTCAATGGCGGTGATTGCTATGAGGCAAGTGTAAGACTTTGCTCACCATGAGGCGGTAACGGATGCCTTAAGTTGGGCTGCTGGGGTGGAATTCCTTGCTGTTGTCCCATCAGAGCTCCTAGCGGTCCCACAGCTGAATTTCCCATACTGCCCATGGGTGCCTGGCCCGGCCGTGGAAGATTACGCTGGTATTTCAGGTGCTGGGCACGTTTCTCTTCCTGAGGACAGAGCACAAAGCTTAGAATAAAGACAAATCAAGAACATTCTAGATTTAAATATGCAGAGACTTCAAAGGGGGTTACAGTCACCCAAGCACTGTCACAGCAGAAACAAGAGACAGACTTACCAGTGAAATATCCTCATCGGGATGGATCAACTTACTAGTGGCACTAGTAGTAGTCAGGGTAGCAGGCTTACTTGTTATGGATGGAGATGGTTTAGCAGCAGTGCTATTGGTGGTGCTAGTGGTTGACATTGTGGACTGCGTATAAGCAGGAAATGTTGCTTTAGGTGGCTCAGACGTCGTAACTGGGGCACTGCTTAATGGTTTGAAGTCTGTTCCAACCGGGCCTGACACCGATGAATGAGCCTAGAGAGGAAATAAGTGTTACTAAAAGAAATGAGAAAACAATCCAAGATAAAGCACAAAGGGCAATGCAAGACCACAAAGCAGCAAATGCTCTAAATAGCCAAAAATAAAACCTGGTCCTGATGCCAACACATTTCACCAAGTCAAACGCATGCACAGCATCCCCAAAACACAGGCACGTTACTTGTGTACCCACAAGGGAAAGCATGTTCAGGGGCATAAGGCCCACAAGGTAACAATCTTGCCTCTGGGGGGGATCACCACATGGGATCCTGACCCCAATCCAGATCATCGCTCTATGCCCACTGGGGAGGAAGAATTTCATCTCTCCTGCTGCCTATACTACATAACCAGCAGAAGGTGAAGCGGGATGACAGTGCAAGTGAGGATTTGCTGACAGACATCATGCAATAAGCCACTATCTGCCCAATCAATGCTTTGCAAACAGCATGCATTAACCCTTTAGACTTATCATACAGGACATGTGTAAAGGGTTAACTTGTGTAGCCAACAAAAAACTGCAATATCCTGCATACTTGTGCAGCACTAGGAAAGAGGGCTTTAGCAGGTGCAGAGAGGGTCTCCGAATTGGAGGACGATGTTGAGCTTGTGACAAGTGATCCCATCTGCAGCACAAAGAAAGGAAGCGGTGAAGAAACCAAGAGAACAGCTCGCACACTAATCCAGAAGTACACGCTTCATACACACTGGTCCAGAACAAAGACAGGTTCACTTACCATCTACATCAACCCAGAACAGACAATCACCCACTGCACCTACAGGGGTGTGGAATTCCTATTGCCCAACGTCAGGGACATGCAGTTCTGGGCTAGTAGTTTGGTACATTTAGCCCTGTATCGGGCAAGCGGTGCTAAATATACAGCAGGAGCAGCTGCCAAAAACCCTCCCACTGATCTTCAGTGTTTAGAAGGGGGAGCGTGTGAGACAAATGGGAGGATTTGGATCAGTCAAGGGAGGTAAAGGGGAGTTTCAAGTTTACCTTGTGAGGCTTGTGCATCACATAGTAACTGGATCTGGGACTTTAGACCAACAAACAGGAGCCTTTAGTTGGACTTTGAATATCACAGTTCTAATAGCAGCTCCCATACGTTATAGGCTCAGTTCTGCACCATTCCAGGCCACCCATCCCAATTACTACACTACAAGGTGTAAATGCATCACCTGCAGCATTCAGTACAAGGCTTCTCAGTCAATATTTGGATGTAACATCACTTAGATAATGATCACTCTTCAATAGGTCCTTACCTGTCCAGCACTGGGAAAGAGTGGTTTGGGCACAGACTGCATAGCAGGGGCTGATGTACTGGGTGTGGGTAGCCTGCCCATACCTGGTGCGGAGATTTGCTGATTTTGTGTGGTGGCCGGTATGCCAGGACGAGGTCCTAATGGAGGAGGGACACCTAGAGAAAAACAAAGCAATGGTCTGTATACATTGATAGCCTTCAATACATGTGACACTGGAAGCAATGTCTGGAAGAGGAGAACATACCTGGAGGTAAGCCAGCCATCATGTGGGGCATTCCTGAGGCAGCGTGCATCATGCCACTCATTGACAGCATCCTGAACAATGACATTTAAAAACATGAATGAAGGATTTGCCTGGAGCCAACTACATTCATTTCAGCAGCAGTCTAATAATGGAGTGCAATATAGAAATGCAGCAAATAGGTCATCACCATGTATCCATCTCTCTAGTTCCCCCATGGGAAGATTGACATCACACAATCACAAGCTTATGAGGATCACATTAGACTGTCAATGTTTTCTTTAGTTTCATTCATATTCCATGTGACCAGGGGGTGGTTTGATGACAATTTACTATATACCATGGTATCCACGTTGGGCAGGCTTTTCTTTATATAGCGGTATTACTACATATGGGGTGTGCTCAGTCTTCCCTTTATCTGATTGATATTTATATGCAGTGGAACGGAGGTTGTATTACGTGTGAAATGACTGATCAGCGCTACAGATTAATGGTGATTTGCCGTACAATTATCTGCACAACATTATAACAATCTCACTAGGGCTCGGGAACTGAAATGTTCTTGTACTGAACACAGGGCAGTATACATGCAGCACACAACCCGAATCACATACTAACCCATGATGCATCCCTTGCATTCCTGGTGGGATTCCTGGCATAACCGGGGGCACATGCGGCATCAGTGGTGGTATTCCTTGAGATAAAGGAATCATGTTATTACATATGGAAAGGCAATCCGCTAAAGCGTGTAAAGAAAACTCCTGAAAGTAAAGCAGATTTAACATTTCCTGTATACAGACGTGAGAATAATGCTCGCCACCCTAGACTGATATACAACTAGCGTTGTCCACAAAATAGAAGCACCACCTACAGCCAACACAGGAAGGTAGAGGATCACATGCAGTGGCTTACCTGGAGGCATGCCTGGAGCACCTGCCAAGCCATGGAGGCCTGGCTGAGCCATGGCTGACATGTAACTTTGCTGGGGCTGCATTTGTGGGGGAAAAGAGGAAGAAGGGCCAGATTCATCATCATCATCATAATCCGAGTCGTCCATTCTCTTTTTCTGTCCATCCACTATGAGAGAGCATACACATTCATTAGATCACTATACCCAGATGGCAGCATAGGTTGTACTGTGACCACAGTATGGTACATTGCCAGGACACACCTTGTGTCTTCTGTTCCAGCATGCGTCTCCTTTCCTCCATGTCCTTCTCAGGAATGCCCTCCATGCCATAAATTTCCAGCTCAATGTCTGTGCGCCCGGGGATGGCATTCGGTACAGCATCAATGGTCTCTTTATGAACCTGTAGTAAGGGAGAATTAGGCGGAGTGCAGGAGAATACAGAAGGACTGAGCTAAAGAGAACCTCAACCTACCTGCATACAATGGATGGCCAGGCCCGGCCCAGTGTACAGCTTCTTGTGACAGATGTGACACTTGAAATGTTTGGCCTTCTGGTGTTGGATGAGGATCTTCTCATCATCAAAGTCTCTGTTGCAGTACCTGGGGGTGAGTTAAGGTCTATCCATAGCACACCTTCGTTCCCAATGGGCACTGCAATACTGCAAGCTCAGGTTCCCAGTCATTGGACTCGTCGCACTCAGACACAACCATTGGACTGAACATGCTCCAGGAGGTAGAGGAACATATTGCAGTGTGGAATAGAGAGAAGAGTCTGAACTCCTGCAGGACAGGTTCCTTCTTATCCCACCATGATTGTGTGTGCAGGAGAAAGCCACATCCATACGGCTCACTCTCCATGTCCCACTGACCACGCTGTGCAAAGGAGACCACACGTCCCTGCACTTACCATACAAATGAGGTCACAGCAATGAGAAGAGCGCACTCATGAATCAGCACCGGCACATGAACTGGAAGAGACCCTGAGATAAGAACTGTCAGTGGGACATGGAGAGCGGTCATTTACATCATACACCACTCACCTGCAAGCCCAGCACCCCACCACCACAACTCACCTGCAAGCCTGGATACCAGCACCATGGCTTCAGCTGCTTCTTCTTCTTCCGGCCCATTCCGACTCCTCTTCACCGAACACAGACCGAGCTACAGAAACCAACACACACAAAACAAGATGGCGCCGGCCGATGTTTCCCCGCCTCCTACTAATACCCTTCTCTGACTCCGCCCCTCCCACAACACCTCGCGGCCGTATCCCCGCCCACCAACCTACTCTGGACGCCATATTTGTTTCTGGCAGCGTTCTCATGGTATGTAAGGTAAATGTGACGTGTCCATTCTCTAATGACATATAATAATTTACTGTACTATATAATGCTACTGGATATAACCTCCAATGTATATAAGCACCTCATGTGATATATATCCTCCATTGTATATAATTCCCTCATGTGATATATAATTCCCTCATGTGATATATCCTCCATTCTATATAATCACCTCATGTGACATTACCCTCCTGTGTATATTATAAGCTCATGTGATATTATCCTCCATTCTATATAATCACCTCATGTGACATTACCCTCCTGTGTATATTATAAGCTCATGTGATATTATCCTCCATTCTATATAATCACCTCATGTGACATTACCCTCCTGTGTATATTATAAGCTCATGTGATATTATCCTCCATTCTATATAATCACCTCATGTGACATTACCCTCCTGTGTATATTATAAGCTCATGTGATATTATCCTCCATTCTATATAATCCCCTCATGTGATATTATACACCGGTGTATATTATAACCTCATGTGAAATTACCCTCCAGTGTATATTATAACCTCATGTGATATTACCCTCCAGTGTATATTATAACCTCATGTGAAATTACCCTCCAGTGTATATTATAACCTCATGTGATATTACCCTCCAGTGTATATTATAACCTCATGTGAAATTACCCTCCAGTGTATATTATAACCTCATGTGATATTACCCTCCAGTGTATATTATAACCTCATGTGATATTATACACCGGTGTATATTACCGGTATAACCTCATGTGATATCAGAGATTATTATGATATAGAATACATTTCATGGCTGTTAGTGGTAAATGTTATTGGAGAGTTAGGAACGTTTCTTCTCCAGGAACCTTCCTGCCAGTGTCTGTGTTTGGTGAGGAAGGAATTGTGTGGCGGACCGGTGACATCATCCATACATAGGCCAGTGCAGGATGCTGGCTGCACAGAGCTCCCTGGCTGAGTCTGTAGATGGAGAAGAACTGAGGAGTGACGATGGCGAGGAGAGGCGGCATGACAAGCCCACTGCTGACTACTACTGCCTGTACCTGTACCAGAGCGGAGGGTGAGACCCCCATACTACTGCCCCTCTATATTCCCCACACTCCTGCCCCTCTATATACCCCCCACACTGCTCCTCTATATACCCCACCCTACTGCCCCTCTATATTCCCCACACTCCTGCCCCTCTATATACCCCCCACACTGCTCCTCTATATACCCCACCCTACTGCCCCTCTATATTCCCCACACTCCTGCCCCTCTATATACCCCCCACACTGCTCCTCTATATACCCCACCCTACTGCCCCTCTATATTCCCCACACTCCTGCCCCTCTATATACCCCCCACACTGCTCCTCTATATACCCCACCCTACTGCCCCTCTATATTCCCCACACTCCTGCCCCTCTATATACCCCCCACACTGCTCCTCTATATACCCCACCCTACTGCCCCTCTATATTCCCCACACTCCTGCCCCTCTATATACCCCCCACACTGCTCCTCTATATACCCCACCCTACTGCCCCTCTATATTCCCCACACTCCTGCCCCTCTATATACCCCCCACACTGCTCCTCTATATACCCCACCCTACTGCCCCTCTATATTCCCCACACTCCTGCCCCTCTATATACCCCCCACACTGCTCCTCTATATACCCCACCCTACTGCCCCTCTATATTCCCCACACTCCTGCCCCTCTATATACCCCCCACACTGCTCCTCTATATACCCCACCCTACTGCCCCTCTATATTCCCCACACTCCTGCCCCTCTATATACCCCCCACACTGCTCCTCTATATACCCCACCCTACTGCCCCTCTATATTCCCCACACTCCTGCCCCTCTATATACCCCCCACACTGCTCCTCTATATACCCCACCCTACTGCCCCTCTATATTCCCCACACTCCTGCCCCTCTATATACCCCCCACACTGCTCCTCTATATACCCCACCCTACTGCCCCTCTATATTCCCCACACTCCTGCCCCTCTATATACCCCCCACACTGCTCCTCTATATACCCCACCCTACTGCCCCTCTATATTCCCCACACTCCTGCCCCTCTATATACCCCCCACACTGCTCCTCTATATACCCCACCCTACTGCCCCTCTATATTCCCCACACTCCTGCCCCTCTATATACCCCCCACACTGCTCCTCTATATACCCCACCCTACTGCCCCTCTATATTCCCCACACTCCTGCCCCTCTATATACCCCCCACACTGCTCCTCTATATACCCCACCCTACTGCCCCTCTATATTCCCCACACTCCTGCCCCTCTATATACCCCCCACACTGCTCCTCTATATACCCCACCCTACTGCCCCTCTATATTCCCCACACTCCTGCCCCTCTATATACCCCCCACACTGCTCCTCTATATACCCCACCCTACTGCCCCTCTATATTCCCCACACTCCTGCCCCTCTATATACCCCCCACACTGCTCCTCTATATACCCCACCCTACTGCCCCTCTATATTCCCCACACTCCTGCCCCTCTATATACCCCCCACACTGCTCCTCTATATACCCCACCCTACTGCCCCTCTATATTCCCCACACTCCTGCCCCTCTATATACCCCCCACACTGCTCCTCTATATACCCCACCCTACTGCCCCTCTATATTCCCCACACTCCTGCCCCTCTATATACCCCCCACACTGCTCCTCTATATACCCCACCCTACTGCCCCTCTATATTCCCCACACTCCTGCCCCTCTATATACCCCCCACACTGCTCCTCTATATACCCCACCCTACTGCCCCTCTATATTCCCCACACTCCTGCCCCTCTATATACCCCCCACACTGCTCCTCTATATACCCCACCCTACTGCCCCTCTATATTCCCCACACTCCTGCCCCTCTATATACCCCCCACACTGCTCCTCTATATACCCCACCCTACTGCCCCTCTATATTCCCCACACTCCTGCCCCTCTATATACCCCCCACACTGCTCCTCTATATACCCCACCCTACTGCCCCTCTATATTCCCCACACTCCTGCCCCTCTATATACCCCCCACACTGCTCCTCTATATACCCCACCCTACTGCCCCTCTATATTCCCCACACTCCTGCCCCTCTATATACCCCCCACACTGCTCCTCTATATACCCCACCCTACTGCCCCTCTATATTCCCCACACTCCTGCCCCTCTATATACCCCCCACACTGCTCCTCTATATACCCCACCCTACTGCCCCTCTATATTCCCCACACTCCTGCCCCTCTATATACCCCCCACACTGCTCCTCTATATACCCCACCCTACTGCCCCTCTATATTCCCCACACTCCTGCCCCTCTATATACCCCATACTACTGCCCCTCTATATACACCCCACACTGCTCCTGCCTGTAGTGGGTCGGAGGGTGAGACCCCCATATGATAGGATTTCCTGGTTTCTGTGGTATGACTGAGTCATTTCCTCCGGTGTGTCCTCTCTGTTCAGGGCCCCCCAAGATTCTGGGACCACTGATGAGGGTAGTCCGGGGAGCAGTGGTGCTGACACCCCACCTGGGGAAGATTTCAGGTGAGTTTTGCGGCCAGGCTTTCATGACATGAATGGAATATATTGTGTGCGGGATATCACTGTGCCGTGTGTGTGTGTGTGATTACAGCCTTTCCCTGGTGGACACAAACCTGCCGGCTGAAGCAGAGCCGGACCTCAGGAACTTCATGGCAAAGCGTCTCTCCCGTGGGGCCATGTTTGAAGGGATGGGTAACGTGGCTTCTGTGGATCTCAGGTGAGACATTGAATGAGGTTCTGTCCGTTCTCTCTGTGCAGTCACTTATCCGGAAGAAGTATGTGAATATCGCCATGTGATATGCCCGGAGCATGCACCTCCACAACATGGAGTATCGGAGGCAGCTCCCATAGTTCCACCCTGACAGGTCCTCTTTGAAGCATGCTTCCATTCCACCCTTGCAGTGCTGTATATAAATGTCAGCGATCTGATCATTGTCTCCTCTCTAGATCAGCGTGTCATTTGTCATGTTCTCTATGTTTATTCTCAGCTACCCGGAATGTTCCCTGGGCTGTTACTACTCTCTGATCCAGCAGACGGGTCATTCTGAGGCAGGACCGCAGTCCTCCGAGCACGTCGTGTGCTTCCTGGGGGGGTCAGAGAAAGGTCTGGACCTATATCCTTTGTGAAATTCTCCTGAGTTGTACAAAGGACACGTCTGCCAATCACCCGGCACTTGTCATTACCATGTACACCGGGCAGGTCCATATATCTGGAGTCCCATAGAGACCCGGCACTTGTCATTACCATGTACACCGGGCAGGTCCATATATCTGGAGTCCCATAGAGATCCGCACTTGTCATTACCATGTACACCAGGCAGGTCCATATATCTGGAGGCCCATAGAGACCCGGCACTTGTCATTACCATGTACACCGGGCAGGTCCATATATCTGGAGTCCCATAGAGATCCGCACTTGTCATTACCATGTACACCAGGCAGGTCCATATATCTGGAGGCCCATAGAGACCCGGCACTTGTCATTACCATGTACACCGGGCAGGTCCATATATCTGGAGTCCCATAGAGATCCGCACTTGTCATTACCATGTACACCAGGCAGGTCCATATATCTGGAGGCCCATAGAGACCCGGCACTTGTCATTACCATGTACACCGGGCAGGTCCATATATCTGGAGTCCCATAGAGATCCGCACTTGTCATTACCATGTACACCAGGCAGGTCCATATATCTGGAGGCCCATAGAGACCCGGCACTTGTCATTACCATGTACACCGGGCAGGTCCATATATCTGGAGTCCCATAGAGATCCGCACTTGTCATTACCATGTACACCAGGCAGGTCCATATATCTGGAGGCCCATAGAGACCCGGCACTTGTCATTACCATGTACACCGGGCAGGTCCATATATCTGGAGTCCCATAGAGATCCGCACTTGTCATTACCATGTACACCAGGCAGGTCCATATATCTGGAGGCCCATAGAGACCCGGCACTTGTCATTACCATGTACACCGGGCAGGTCCATATATCTGGAGTCCCATAGAGATCCGCACTTGTCATTACCATGTACACCAGGCAGGTCCATATATCTGGAGGCCCATAGAGACCCGGCACTTGTCATTACCATGTACACCGGGCAGGTCCATATATCTGGAGTCCCATAGAGATCCGCACTTGTCATTACCATGTACACCAGGCAGGTCCATATATCTGGAGGCCCATAGAGACCCGGCACTTGTCATTACCATGTACACCGGGCAGGTCCATATATCTGGAGTCCCATAGAGATCCGCACTTGTCATTACCATGTACACCAGGCAGGTCCATATATCTGGAGGCCCATAGAGACCCGGCACTTGTCATTACCATGTACACCGGGCAGGTCCATATATCTGGAGTCCCATAGAGATCCGCACTTGTCATTACCATGTACACCAGGCAGGTCCATATATCTGGAGGCCCATAGAGACCCGGCACTTGTCATTACCATGTACACCGGGCAGGTCCATATATCTGGAGTCCCATAGAGATCCGCACTTGTCATTACCATGTACACCAGGCAGGTCCATATATCTGGAGGCCCATAGAGACCCGGCACTTGTCATTACCATGTACACCGGGCAGGTCCATATATCTGGAGTCCCATAGAGATCCGCACTTGTCATTACCATGTACACCAGGCAGGTCCATATATCTGCAGTCCCATGAAGACCCGCACTTGTCATTACCATGTACACCAGGCAGGTCCATATATCTTGAGGCCCATAGAAACCATGTACACCAGGCAGGTCCATGTATCTGAAGTCCCATAGAGACCCGGCACTTGTCATTACCATGTACCCCAGGCAGGTCCATATATCTGGAGTCCCATAGAGACCCGGCACTTGGCATTACCATGTACACCAGGCAGGTCCATATATCTGGGGTTCCATAGAGACCTGGCACTTGTCATTACCATGTACACCAGGCAGGTCCATATATCTGGAGTCCCATAGAGACCCGGCACTTGTCATTACCATGTACACCAGGCAGGTCCATATATCTGGAGTCCCATAGAGACCCGGCACTTGTCATTACCATGTACACCAGGCAGGTCCATATATCTGGAGTCCCATAGAGACCCGGCACTTGTCATTACCATGTACACCAGGCAGGTCCATATATCTGGAGTCCCATAGAGACCCGGCACTTGTCATTACCATGTACACCAGGCAGGTCCATATATCTGGAGTCCCATAGAGACCCGGCACTTGTCATTACCATGTACACCAGGCAGGTCCATATATCTGGAGTCCCATAGAGACCCGGCACTTGTCATTACCATGTACACCAGGCAGGTCCATATATCTGGAGTCCCATAGAGACCCGGCACTTGTCATTACCATGTACACCAGGCAGGTCCATATATCTGGAGTCCCATAGAGACCCGGCACTTGTCATTACCATGTACACCAGGCAGGTCCATATATCTGGAGTCCCATAGAGACCCGGCACTTGTCATTACCATGTACACCAGGCAGGTCCATATATCTGGAGTCCCATAGAGACCCGGCACTTGTCATTACCATGTACACCAGGCAGGTCCATATATCTGGAGTCCCATAGAGACCCGGCACTTGTCATTACCATGTACACCAGGCAGGTCCATATATCTGGAGTCCCATAGAGACCCGGCACTTGTCATTACCATGTACACCAGGCAGGTCCATATATCTGGAGTCCCATAGAGACCCGGCACTTGTCATTACCATGTACACCAGGCAGGTCCATATATCTGGAGTCCCATAGAGACCCGGCACTTGTCATTACCATGTACACCAGGCAGGTCCATATATCTGGAGTCCCATAGAGACCCGGCACTTGTCATTACCATGTACACCAGGCAGGTCCATATATCTGGAGTCCCATAGAGACCCGGCACTTGTCATTACCATGTACACCAGGCAGGTCCATATATCTGGAGACCTGGCACTTGTCATTACATGTTATAAGCACAATGGAGGATCAATGGAAGTCCCGAGACTCACCATAGAGAGAACCATTCACTCTTCATCAACAGATAGAAGTGACACTACTCGGCATCACTCTGTAGAACTGTCCTGACAATAATACATTTGTTTACTAGAATGGGGGAGGGGCAGTGTAGTTAAAGGATCTGAATTCTAGTAATGAAGGGACCGGTCTATGAGCTGGCCGACTCCGAGATTCAGGTGAGAATCATTTTTTTGTTTCCCCTCCTAGACCAAAATGAGCAATTAACCCTTTTAGGGCTGGGCCTACGCCACTACACGGGTTAAGAATAATTCCTGCCCGGGTGTTTGCTCTGGTTTGATTGTATCCCGGAGTCATGCTAATGAATGACAACACTCTCTCCGCTTCTGAAATATGTTGTATGCTTTTTGGAGGGATTTACTTCACAGTGAAACATTGTCCATGGATGTCTGTTCATCTCTCCTTCCTGCGGATCGATAGGTTGGATAGTCCTCACGTATCGGAGCTCGAGACCACACGGTCGGGACCCTGGGCCGGATTGCTCGTGCCCCGTTGGAGGCAATTCTGATGCTCCCACTTTCTATGGATGTGGAGAAATTCTTCCACTGGGATCACATGAGGTTTCCAACTCCTCTCAGATCCTGACATGGATACGGGTGTTGTACTTGAAATCAATGCCGTCCCCTACCAACGATTAACCATTGCTAAGGGCACCTGTCATGGCCATCCCCCTTTTCCTGCTTCTTTTCATCATCCCTCTGGAACCTTTTCTTTGGATAATCGGATCCGGCGTGGCCATTGATGACCGGTCTACATCCCAAGACCTTGTGGCCTATGCAGGCGATTTACTGTTCTTTATGACCCAACTTAGGAAATGGCTTCCGATGCTTCTCAGAGGAGCTCAGACCAACCAAAAACCAGACGTTCTGGACGTCGCAGTACCACTAGACATTGTCCAAAGTCTGAGCACACATGTCCCCTTCAAATGGTCCCAAACTGCATTTGCATGTCTAGGAGTACATGTACCCGGACTCTACCCATCAATCCTGGCAGAGTCCGGAGGGGGAACTTTACCCCCTAAAAACCTTGTATTGTGGTAAAACTTAGACTGAAGTGTTTGGCCGGATGAATGCCCCCCCTAGACTCCTATACCTACTACAGACACTGCAGTCTCATTCCCCAGTGCTTCCTGAAACCTCTATGAGCGGAGTTCATAAGATTTATTTGGGTGGGTGAAGTGTCTCGTATTGTGGCCAGCACACTATATCACTACACACAATACGTTGTGGCCTATGCAGACAACCCAAATCCAGGGGAGGTATTGGGTTCCCGGACCCCATCCTGTACCATGCCGCAGTCCACCTCGCCTGATTAATTGGTGCTGCCACCAAGGTACTAAGCTCTGGGTTACATTACAACACAACCTTCTTCCCTTTCCCTTACCAGAAGCACTCTGAATGGGCAGCTCTATGGTCCCGTATCCATAACTGTCCTCCAATGTAATCTACACCGAGTACATGGACCACGTCTTCCAGAAGATGGGTGTAGCTTGTTATCCTTTACCTTTGTCGCCCATCATAGGTCACCCGCCAATTTTTACCTAGTTATGGCAACCCATCGGCGTGCCCACTACGCGAGTCTACACCAATGTGTACATCACAATATAAAGCATCATTGACGACCCATCTCCTAAATGTGGCCTGCATTGCAGCAGTGTAGATACAAACATCTCCTCCTACCCTTACCTACTGGTTTACAAGAATAGATGACATCATGCTAATGGAAGATCGAACCGCATTCACAATCTTACCCACCAACTAGAACAAGTCCTCTGCTGGACTTGGGAGTCATTTTCAAGCCTTCGCAGGTTGTGGTTTCTAGTCCATTTCAGGATTCTTCCCTGGTGAGTCTCACCTTGGCGAGGTGATTGTTTGACTTTGTCCTCTTGAGTTACGGGGTCCTCATCTCCTGAACCTTAATGGGAGAGGTAAGTAGGGACTTCAGGCCTCCCTGCTTAGACTGCCTGGTCTTGTCCTTACAAGGACTTTTGCTTAGGTCCATGGTTTGGTCTTTGTTTCTTCTAGGGACTTGTTCCCTTTCCTTGTTAATCATGCTTGGTTGGGTTTTTGGGGAATTTGTGATTGTTCTATCCAATTGGAGGGTTCAGGTTTTCCAGCTTCTCCCTTGGTCTATGGTTCGGTGCTCTCTTCCATGTTGGGTCATTCCTTTCTGGTTGGTGGCCATTTTGTTCCCGGTATAGGGCATCGGGCTAATTCTCTGTGCCCTCTGCTGTGTGTAATGCCAGAGATGGGTGTTCCTTTCAGGCTGCCACCACCAATGGGCTAGCAGGGGGGTGAATTGAACACAGGGGGACTGGGCTGGAGTGTGTTTCCTCATTTGCTTTGAATGCTGAGACTTGTGAAGGACAGGAGAGTACGTCTGGTGTGCTCACTCCTCCACAGGAGTCTGGATGAAATGTAAAACCTTACCCCAATCCCTAAACATGTCTTCCATATTGTATATTGTGCTCAGGTTTCTGTCTGCTGCCACCAGGTAATATCACAAGTCCGGGAGAATAGAGGATCACCTGTAGAGTGCTAGTAAGATGAGGCTTGTCCATGCTGCAGGATACAGATAGGTGAAACCAGACGGGACGTGGTGGCTGTGCAGCATGACTGCATTCACATTGCGCATGCTGCTGTATGCGCCAACACAGGTTTCCAGGCCGCTAGGGAAGGATGGTGGGGATTGGAATAGGAGGTCACCTCTTTTCATGGTGTCGGAGCATTCTATGATATCATAAGATAATGAGTGACATTCTGATATTGTGACCAAACACACTGGAAGGTTACAGATTCCATCATGGTGGGTAGGCAGGGCCTCAGGAAGGTGGTAGGCACATCAAGGGATGTTAGGAAACTGCTATACTGAGGCAGGGAAGGATTGTAGTTTGATTCCTTAAGATGAAACCTTCAGACTTGAACTGGACAGATATGTGGAAGAGCTGAAGACTAAGATACAGGTAGGATGAGACTCTGCCACTGATTTGTGTCTATAGTTCCCTTCTTAGGGCCACACATCTCATTCTGTGCTCTGTGCCTAGATGGGTAACCTGGACTCTGACATCCGGCCTCACCTGAGCAGCTGGTTTGAGGTCTCCATATTGCCGATCCAACGAATAGTGAACCTTTTCCAGGAGAAGCTGTCCTACCTACTACATGCGGTGAGAGAATGGTGTCCTGGATATGTAAGCATGGCCCCTAGTAGGATGGGCTTCCCCTCTGTGCGGGTGACATCCTGTGATTGTTGTGTAGGCCTTCCCTCTGTATGATTTATTATTTTTCTGTGTTAGTGCCCCTGATTGTGTCTACACATCATCCTCACGTATTACTCTTCCCCTTTCCAGGCACTTAGCTACACTACAGTGGAGGTGACAAACTCTGACGAGAGGACTAAGAATGATGTCAGCAGGTAAGGATGTGCGTCCCCTGTTTTTGGTCATGCCCTGTCATCAGAGCCTTTTGGTCGGAGGTCACTTCCTTCATGGAAACTGGCCTCGGCTTCCCCAATATTTGCAATCCTGCGTTCTGCCTCCTAGGTCTATTTGGGGAGCTGCCATTGGCCTCAAAAACTCAGACACTCCTCCGCCTCCTTCTAGTCTATGCCAGAAAGACCATCCTCCTGGTCTGGGGTAGCCCGACGGCTCCCTCCCTGGGCCAATGGAAAAGACTAGTTGATCAGGCATTGCCCATTTACAAACATACATACGAGCAGAGGGACAACCCGGCAGGTTTCAGGCGTATCTGGGATCCATGGCTGTCCTCTTCCAACACACCTATAGAGATGGGGTGAAGTACTGAATACACTCTCATTCTTTAGCCTACTGACCCCATTTCAGGTTCTCTGAAGCCCTGGAAGTATTTCCTATAATGTGGACTACATGTGGCTGTGTCCAACTCCCAATACCACGTATTGAATCTTGTAACCATATGACTGTGTAACCTTGTGATTCTATGATTATATGATATGTGCGGAGTGTGTAGATAATTGCCTGTATGTCTGAAGGGTGTTGTTACTATTATTGTGTCTATGACACTTGAAAATCTCAATAAAAAGCATCTTTAAAAAAAATGATGTGCGTCCCATGGCAGCAGACCTGCTCTACCCACATTGGTTCCCCTTCTGGTTACTCTCCTCATGCCTGTGTGGTGCCAGCTAGGTCTGGAATCTGTGAGGAAGTAAACCACAGTCACCTGAAAGGTGGCAG
>NW_017308816.1:8429-16925 GCF_000935625.1 Nanorana parkeri | reverse complement strand
GGGGGGTAAAAGATGTATTTGACTTTGCTGGCACTCCCTCTGATTGTGTGTCTTGCAGGTTCCTCTCCTCAGCCAGTCTGCAGGGTCTGGTACAGGAGGGCACGATGGCATCCCTGTGTATTGCCATGACTGAGAGTCGGCATCATACAGTCACTGTGGACTTCAGCGATGGTCACCCGGAGCTGGTGAATGCAGGTGAGAGACCTCCCTATGTCCTCTCTGTGTATGAAGTGCAGGTTCCTGGCTTCCTCTCTTGTGTGCACAGACTTTTATATACTATATATCAATATTACGCCTCCATGCTGAGTCTACCAGGGTGACATAAACAAGGATATTTCTGTCTGTGGCAGTCATCAGCATTGCTGCCATGTAATCAGTTTGATCCTTCTGCTGGTTGTAGCTATATGTGGGTAGGGGGCCAGACAGCTATTGACTCTGCAGACAGTTGGGGACTTCTGCGCACTGTGCGCTTCAGCATGCGCTGACCTCGCTCTGTCATGTGACGTGGCCGACCACTTCCTGGCTGAGTTGCTGGTGTTCCCGGTTGCTTCCACTTTGTTATAATCCCGGTAACAGGCGACCGCGGCGGAATATTTAGTAGCCAGGAAATGTCACGGACGGACTTATTGCAGAGGTGACAACCCATCACGGCACCACGCTTGTAGTCACCGAGCTCCTGAGAGCGACACGTTCTCTCACCAATGTCTGTAGAAGCGTCTGCATGCCGAGGTGCCTCATCCTATACACCGGGGGCCATAGAGGGGATTGGAGGACCTGAATCACATGATCTGGAGGGCTGTCCCAATACGTTTGTCAATATAGTGTATAATGTTCTAGGCTTATTAATATTGATCATTAGAAGATAAGTAGCTGTGCTTTGGGAAGAATGCTGTGGCTTAAATGCATGTCTGATGCCAAGCCTCCAAAAAATTATTTGTGGCTCTGCCACTGCTTCCACTTCCAGAAAACGACGTCCATAGTCTTCCTCCACCAAACCCAACACAGACAGAGGTACACCTGAGTCCCAGTCGGCTTGGGCCCAACAAGCCATCAGACAAATCTCTTTCACTCCCCATCTTTATCCAAAAAGGGGGAGAAGGCTTCTGATTTTTACCAACTTTTTACACAAAAAGTGGGGGGTCGTCTTATACGCCCAGCCGTCTTATACGCCGGCAAATACGGTAACTTCACATCATCTCAGATGTGTGTGAGAGGGAAGTGCCTCTGTCATCTACATGGAAGAACTTCAATCAGATTTTATTGAGTTCAATTACTTTTCACTGAGCGCTTTGCCACACTGTACAAGGCATTACATGACCTCATCTGTGGAGCCACATCTAACCCGCTTTTGTCATTGCAGTGAGTAATCGCTTCTGCGAGGACTGGATGCAATTCTTTGTCAGCAGCTATGAGGGTGGTAGCCCCTTCTTGTTCCGCCAGAAACTGGAGAACTTCAAGCTGAAGGTGAGTAACTGAATTCCGGTTAAAAACTCAAAGGACAGGAGCGCAACTACCAGAAGTGGCGTGAATGGAGTCGATCTAGTGGATCTATGTGATGGGGGATGTTGGTGGATCTTGGTGTGTAGAATCTGGGTGTATGCCGTACTGTTAGAGCAAGCTGAGTTACGGTTGGAAGCTTCTCTGTGGTCCGTGCGGCGCCCTCCTTTGACAGATCCTGGGTCGAAGAGACCCGGTGGTGTCCCCGGTGGTATGAGAGGCTGATCTGTTGGGGGTGCGTGTCAGTGTGGCCGCCCGCGTTCTCGGCTGGCTGAGCCGCGTCGGTCAGGAACGGAGACAGAAAGTGGGATGAGCTATCTTTACTAATAGACAGGGTCCTCTCCCTGTAGTGAGGAGCTTTGCACACCTACAAACAACAGCCATCCTATTGAAGTTTGCCCACAGGAGTGCGCTTTATCTTTTTTTGTGTTTTCCAACTGAATTCCGGGTGAGTCGGGGAGAAGGAATATGTCAGCGCAGTGTATGTATCTTGTACAGCAGAAAAGAAATAGACACCGGCACTCCAATAGTAAATCGATTACGTCTATTTATTGACGTACATCAAAAGCAAAATATATTTTATATATTCCTCCCCTCCACAGGGGGGCCGGCGTGTCCCTCCCCTCCGCAGGGGGGCCGGCGTGTCCCTCCCCTCCGCAGGGGGGCCGGCGTGTCCCTCCCCTCCACAGGGGGGCCGGCGTGTCCCTCCCCTCCGCAGGGGGGCCGGCGTGTCCCTCCCCTCCGCAGGGGGGCCGGCGTGTCCCTCCCCTCCGCAGGGGGGCCGGTGTATTCCTGCATCTGGAAGATCAGCCTGCTGTTCCAGACCTCGGGTCTTTTCGAGCTCCTATGGTTGCAAAGACCTTTCTGCAACACCCGCTTTTTTCAGTCATTGTATTCAGACTGGAAACGCTCTGAAGGGTCCTGGGGCCCACCGGAGATTGTGCCGGAACATTTCTACTTGGAGAAGGCATGTGCACAAGGGTTTTGCATGGGACATGGCTGAGACATCCAAGGAATTTGCTTACATTTTGAGGGACTTCATCTCTGCGGACCTGCCGTTGACATAGTCCTTTGCAATGCCATGAAGGGTGAGGCAGAGTGTGCTTCTGCCTCAACACATGATATCTGTGCACGGGTTGAGGAATCCCCCCATTTTACCTAATTTGCTTCAGATGTAAATAATCATAGGCCCTTAGGGTCTAACTCTCACTTAGGCCATAAAACCCAAAGTCAAAGATCAGCTAACCCCTTTGACTGATCTTCTGCATGAATGTGTGACCCCACTTCTATAAGTGGGCGGGCTGCATGTAAATCTGGGAGTGTAGTTTGCCTCTCCAACATTTGAGTGCTCCGTTTGTTGGCTTTTGCATGGCTGCTTTCAACTGTGTGTCTTTCCAGGTCTTCCTGGGTGCCCTTCACCCTGGATCCCTTGTTTTAGTGCAGGTGGGAACATGTCTGGTCACAAGAGTTTTATCGCATCCAAAATGATCCTCCTTTTTAAGGAGGATTGTACATCCTTTCACACTATTGAACCCCTCATGAAAATTGATTCCCCTCAGCATTCCCCCTGTCCAGAGGGGCGCCCCTGATTTGGAAGGTTGCTCTGGACCTCTTTCTACTACTAATATTCCCAACAAGGACCTGACTTCTCAGTGTCCTTTGTAAGCATCTGCTATTTCTCTGATCACTGGACAATTGGTCCACCTTTGACCCCAGTCAGAGTTCTTCTGAGGTGCTCAACACCTGCACGCTTTGATATGATGGGGCCTCAAAGGTGTCTAGTGTTGGTAACTATTGGTCACCCATTGTCGAGGCTGCTCAGTTTAAATCCTTGCTAAAGAAGTCTACATCCTCTATGTCTACACCCTGTGGGTCAGTGAACCTTCCTCAGCAGTCAAGGAAATCCACCTTTCTTCCCCTTAAGATGGTTGTAGGGTGTTACAGGAACATTCTCCTGACATAGCCACCCCTACTGTCATTGGCTCTTGGTGCTCTTTTTCAGCCTCCCCTCGGCATTTGGGAGCCTGAAGTTGAGGCAAGGCATCCCCATGGTCTCTGTGGACTAAGAAGTCCCTGTGGACTAAGAAGTCCCTGGGGTAACCTTCAGTTTGGCTCCCCAGAGGAGTTGGTCCCTGTCTCTTAAGGGATCCCACTGCGAGTCAGTTCCTTCACCTGAGCTGATTCTCAGCCCTCAGCCTTTTGAGGACGTTTCACCAGATCCCTTCCTTTGTTCTGTTCCTTATCAGGTGGATTTTAGCAAAGTCTTCTGCCCCTCTACTGCACAGATGTGGATGATTCTCTGGACAGAGATGGATCAGACGATTCTTAGAACCATGTTCTCAAATAATTTTAGGCAGGCCATGCAGAGTTTCTCTGTCGGGCCCCAGAGACACCGCCATGTTTTTAAGTGATGAGTTTTCCTCATCCTCCTGGTCTGGTGTTCACATGTACCAGTCTGGGACTATAGTATACCTTCATTCCTACCCACCCTTGTAAGGTTACTTCTCGCACACACTGAGCGCTACAAGTCTTGGGGGTCTTTTTAGCTATCCCTTGGGATATTACACTGGGAGGTTGGCACTTACCCTGGATATCTCATGTAATAAGGGTTGTCTGGCAAGGCAACCTCATTGTTATCTTGGCACCTTCCATCCCTAAATTCCAAGGGTTGGGAGTCTAAGGCCATTGTCCCTACCATTTTGTCTTTGATTTCCTCTGGGGACCGTTCTTCCTGGCGTTCCATCCCAGTGTTCTTTTTGTTGACTATGTTACATTGTTGGACTCTTTTTTTTCATCTTATCTGGTAGTTGTCTTTTTCCACCAGTCTTGCGTTCAAGTGGTGCTGGTTCAGAGTACCTTCTTGTGGACTAATTTCCATTGGCATTGGTCTCTTCTGATCTGAGCGTCATTTTGATCCTCTGTGTCCTCCCCTGGTCATCGACAGACTTCCCTTTGTTGCAGGGACTCATCTGGGTCAGATTTGGGCATTGGTCCTTCCGGTAGTCCTGTGTTACAGACGGTTCTGTCAGTAGCTATTGCCCACCCCTCAGTTGGCCTGTTTTTGGATGTCCCGACTATTTTTGAATTTCCTTGTCTCTTAATGGAAGCCTGGTATTTCACCCTGCTTCTGGGTCTCTGTTTTTGAAGGCTTGACTGTTGAGGCCCAGGTCCTGAGGGATAGAAGTCTTTCTGACTTCATTATTCCTACACTCTTGCAGGCCAGGAAATCCATCTCTCACAAGGTGTACCACCATACTTAGAGCTTACTATGTCTGGTGGCAAGTTTAATCTTCAGAAATACTCCATGAAACGAATTTTGACCTTTCTCCAAGCAGGATTGGATCAGCAAAGTAAAAACAATAAAGCGCCACAAACTGTCACTTCTCAATGAGAATTCCTCTTAGGCATACTGCAGGATGCTGCCCCAAAGAAAGCCGGGAAAGCTGTAGATCTATGAAAAAACACAAGGGGACGCCTTTCCTGGTGCTGGTCAATTTTATTTCAGTAAACATAAGATAGAAGCAAAGACGTACTCGCAAACATGAGATGGATAATAAGCTGACAGGCAGTGAGCATCCACTCTGAACAATCGGGCTCCGCCTACAGGGTGTCACCGCCACTCGGCCTATCACAGTGCCCAAATACCGGACTATCTCTGGCGTCCAAGGACGGCAAAGTGTATGCAGACAGCAGTCCTAAAATTGACCTGCACCAGGAAAGGCGGCCACTTGTGTTTTTTCAAGGATTGGATCAGCACTTAGCCCTGAGTACTCTCAAGGTACAAATATCGACCTTGGCCATCCTTTTTATTTTTAGTAACTCTTGGCCTCTCATTCCTTGGTAAAGGCCTTTGTACAGGGAATCGGTCATGTAGCTCCTCCTAGACACCCTCTGGTGACACCATGGATCTCAGTCTAGTGCTTTCGTCTCTCCAGCGGGTTCCCGTTGTCCCCATCACCCATGCTATAAGGCTTTCAGAGTTGGCAGCACTTTCGTGCAAGAAACCATTCCTGGTACTTCACAAGCATAAGGTTCTCCCTTCCCCTCCCTAAGGTGGTCTCCTTGTTTTACCTTCGTCAGTACATTGTCCTTCCATCTTTGTTCCAAAACATCCTAAGATGATTTTCCTCCATTGCTTAGATGTGGTTCAGGTCATCCGGCTTCTTTCAGATAATCCAATAGCCTCTTTGTCCATCCTGTAGAACCTCGCAGTGGACTCCCTGTGTCTCGTTCCACCAGAGGATCAGACTTGTGATTGGGCTCTGCCGGTTCTGTGAAAGGGAAGGCTCCTTCTTTTCCTGTGAAGGCAAATTCTACTAGATCTGTTGGTGCCTCTTGAGCTTTTCGGCATCAGGTCTCTGTTCTGCAGATTTGTAAGGCTGCCAGCTGGTCCTCCTGTTCACACATTCTCTAGGTTTTACCCTTTGGATGGTTGGGCCTCTACTGATGCAAGTTTTGGCCGTAAAGGTGCTACAGGCTGCTGTCCGAGGTGGGGCTTCCTCCTGGTTTCTGTCATATGGTCAGTTGGAGGTGTTTTGCTCTATTGTCCTGTCCCGTACCATCAATGGCTAATGACTTACCAGTAAAATGAATTCCTTGGAGTACAGCAGCTGCTCCTCTATGTCCTATATTGCGTGCTGAAAAACTGAGGGGTTATATGAGGGTCCTCGCAGCTCTGGCCAATCACCTGATGATAGCTGCATAATACCCGGTCGTCTCTGAATCTCCCTGTGTCCTGTACTGTACTCCAAGAAATGGATTTTACCAGTAAGTCAAAAATTCTTTGTACTTTAATCTTTTTTGTGAATCCATTGAGGGACACGGCCTCACTCCTCTCCTGTTTTTTGCTAGTGGCGTGCATTGCCAAAACGGAGGCATGCTGGGTAGAGGAGGGGTTATACCGTGGCTGGCTTTCAATTTTGCCTAACCTCCTGCAGGTGGCTGCACAACCCGATGGTTTCAGAATTCCTGTGTCCCTCAATGGACTAAAAAAAAAAAAAAAGATTTTGCGGTAAGCATAACATTCTTTATCTTTTTTTGCCACCGACATCAGCATTGAGTTGAAGCTGACACATGGGAGGGGGAGGACTCTGGTTTCCTAGCATTTTGTATTCAGGAAGGACATGCAGTTATGACATCACTGAACACATTGATAATCTGGGAGTAGGTTCACTAAGGACTGCCTGGAACACTGCTTAGTCTATTGCATAGGCAGCGCACACACATGGTGCACCATAACACCACACAGGGTGCAGAGATTTGTAGCTTCATGATGTGACCCCCCCAACACTTTCATTGTGATGTCAGGGAGCACAATGTTGTGTATGCGGTTCTGCTATTTGCTTTTCTCTCTGGATCCTCTCCTCTACAGGAGGGGAAGGTGATAAAGTCCCGTATGTGATGATTTCAGCAGCTTGTTTTATAACCATGTGAGCGGAGTTCTTCCATCCATATGATGTGTGTCCCTCTTACAGGCCATCCAGGACATGAACAACCTGAAGCGGCTGATCCGGCAGGCGGAGAGCAGCCACCATGCCCTCTTCCGCTGTTACAACTTCCTGAAGAATTGTGGCAATGGCGACCTCTTGTTACAGATGGTGAAGGTGGAACACGCTGAGATGCCGGAGGCCAGCAGCGTGGTGACCGTTCTGGAGGAGTTCATCCAGGAGGAAGGCTTCTCTGTACACAGCTCCTGAGCAGCGTGTGCGTCGGGACTGGTGGTGAGCAGGGGGTGGGTGTTTCAGGGGGTTCTCAGGAGTCGTGGGTCTTGTCTGAGATTGGGCTGCTGGTGTCCCACTTCCAGGACATTTCTAGAGTTCTGTCATTTGGTGGTAGATTCTTGTAGATCAGGTAGAGGCTTGGTATGAATTGTAGTATGGAGGGCCTTGTGTGCGTAGAAGAATGTCTTCCCCACATTACAGGGGAATAAGAATCTTCAGCCATGACACACGCTATACAAACCTTGTCGAAGAATGTGATTGGAACCTTTTGTGGAATTAGTTTTCTTCCAGTGTCCTAAACATGTCAAACACTGAGCTCAGTATAGAGCACAGGGGGCCGCTTTGTAGTCCAGGGTCTATAATGCCGTGTAGTAGGACTGTCTGCGTTGCCCCTAGCAATCTGACATTCATGGCAGACTGTGGTTGCTATGGGCAGTAAAGAGAGTGTTGCCCATTTGATGCGTGGTGTCATGTTACCTCATTGGGGTCATTGCAGGTGAATTTCACTGCCCCGGAATTATGAGCCCCAGTCCCCAGTGCAGCACCGGTGGAAGTGAAGGAATCTGTATGCATTTCTTTTGTTCTAGAGTTCCCTCTACAAACAGGCCGGACCCAGAAGGGGGGGGATTCTATAAATCTGGACATAATATCATTTATATGTCCGCTTCTGCTATTTATTGATGGAATAAGCTCCGAGCCGTGTACACTTGGAGTTTGTAGGCTGCATGTGTCCTGACCATTTCTGGCATCTTCTAGAATCCCCCCCCCCCCCTCATGGTGTCCACATCCGATGTCACTTCTGGTGTATTGTTTGATTTGGATGATCGTGTTGTGTATTGGGTGGATGAATGCTCAGATTGTGATTGGACAGTGTGTGGCGGTGGGCGTGTCCAGTATTCCAGCTGCTCAGTTATATAGGGAATATATATATATATATATCTCAGTTATGTTGTCATGTGACTTTCCCATAAATAAATCTTCTGCAGATGTTCCCGGCTCTTTACTGCCCTGTATATGACATGAAGAGTAATATCTTACATGGGAAGGGACTCCACTGTGGCCCCTGACATCACCAAAGGGCCACACATTATATTCACTATAATGTAATGTTAGAGAGGACTGTCGGAGAAAACAATTACTTGAGGGGAATGTTCAGACATTGCAGACATCATAGGAGAGAGACACATAGACATGTCACAGGAGACTGTTAGAGATCACAGTTATTACAGCCCCTTTACACATCGGCATGACTACTGGGGTACAACCATCCCCCCCCCCC
>NW_017308816.1:1364-7619 GCF_000935625.1 Nanorana parkeri | reverse complement strand
CCATTCCAGAGTGCGTCTTCGTTCCTTTTATTGTTTCTAGTCTACTCTCATTTATTATCCTGGACTGGTCTGTATTCTTTTTGTTTGCCAGTGTCCAGGCCTCCTGTAGGCGGCAGTATAAGATTTACTTTCCGGGTCCTCCAATCATCTCCAAGGAAAGGATTTTACGGTGAGTACAAGAATCATATTGGGGACCATCCCATGGTGCCTATTATTGTGTATTTCTGGGTATCCCCCTGACATCCTCCATTATACCCCCTTTCCTGTGTCCGGTCACTGACTCTCTGGGCCAGCATGAGGAAGACTTGAACACAATGACGAGGTGCTTCTAGCTCCTGGACCTCTCTTTTCCTTATAATCATCAGTAGGGAGCTGAAGCTGGTTGGTGATGAGCAGCCAGCATGGGGGGTCAGAGGGAGAAGCTGATACGTCACCTCTCTGCTCACTAAGGATCCATCGGGGGGGGGGGATCACAACACAGCAGAGGGTCCATTGACCTGCAATTGTACCTTCTGATTTCCATTAGCTGCTAAGGGAAGGGCGCTGAAACATGAACGGGTATGAGGGGGACTAGTTCACACCGGAACCGTTACACTGACAATAAGTGGCGCACGTCCTACTAGCGTGACATAACAGAGCGGTGTGAACTATCCCCGGTCATACCCATTCCGTGTTCAACACCCTTCCTTTATCATTGAAAAAAATGTACAGCAATGCCAGAGATCCGGTGTGAATGTGCCCCGAGACCGCTGGCGTCAGAAACCAGACAGGGGCTCAGGAGAAGTGTTATCGCTAAAGCTTGGAATCGTTGGTTGTCTCTGAAATAGGAGCGTATATGTATACCACGGACCAAACGTCGTCATTTATAAGTCAGCGGTCACATTTTATTTAATAAGTCCTGATTTTTGGAGCCTCAATGTTATGGTGTTGGCTGTCACATCCGCACCTCCGCTCTGGCTCAGGGGGATTAGCAGCCAGCCAGCCAGCCAGCAAGCGAGCACCGACCTCGATGTTGCCGGATCGAATCCCGGCTTCTCCCTTTTTTTTTTTTTAACTTCTAAAGGATTTTTTACCCTGAAATAGGAGATCAGACCCATCAGTCATTGAGCAGAGGCGAGTAGCTCAGTGGATAAGAGCAGTACCCAGGGCACCAGAAGCCTCGAGTTCAATTCCCGTAGCCCCCAGGTCAAGTCTCTGAGTGCATTGTGCGGACATCACTCAGTGACAGCAGCGCCGTGAACTCGAGCTCAGATCTCCCAGTGAAGTGGGTGGAATCCCTCGGAGATGGAAGGACCGTAGACCGGAGCTCGAATCACTGAGTGAAAGCTTGGAGGCCATGGACAACCCACCAGTCTGCTCCAGTCCCAGGCCCCCTCAGGCCTGTAACATGTGTGGCATCACAATAGAGTGTGGACTACCCCCTCTTCGGTCCATAGTCTGTGACATCACTGCAACATATATAAATACAAGGGCCTGTCTTACCGGGCCGGCCCATTCAAAAAACAGGGACTTAGGTTTTCTTTGCTCACCCCAGAGATATATATATATATCCAGGTCACCTCCCAGGTACTGCACAGTAGCTGAACCCCCTGCTGGTGGGATAGAGTAGTGGACTTGAAACATTCCCCACTACCCTGTTCCACCAACAGGGGGCTCAGGTGCTGCACAGCACCCAGGACTATGTGACTCTCCTCCAGAGGGATTTGAACTCAAGTCTCCAGCAGACCAGTCTGAGTCCTTACTCTCTGAGCTACCACCTATGCTCAGACACTGAGGTGTTCGTTCTCGTACGTCACGTCTTCATCTCCTATAAAGCCGGCTAAAGATAAAGAAAGATTCGAACCGGCGGCTCCAACATCTCTGCTGGTTTATATGCCGGATATCCACCCTCAGAGCCAGCTACCAGGCTGAGGGAACTGCTGAATTCAGACGCTTCTCAGTGTCATCAGCGCACACCAGGGAAATAAATAGCTGTCAGCGCCGGGATTCAAACCCACAACTCCAAAACGTATTTGACACAAGTTGGACGCTCCAGCGATTACAGCCACAAGGTGGGCTGGTTTGCTGGGCCGATTTTCCTGATATTTACTTCCTGGAGAAGAAAATGTTCAAAGTGTGAAATAATAGAGGAAAAATATTCTAAAATACATCTTAAGTCCCACCAACCCAAATCACTGACTTCTGAAGTAAGAGAAGCCCAATGACTGAGAGGTGGCTGTAGCTCAGAGGATAAGAGCTCTGTCTGAGAAAAAGAAAAATCACAACAGACATGAGATCAAATCCCCATCATCCCAAGAAAAGAAAAAGATTCTAAGTCCCATCATCCCAAGAAATATATTCAGTCCCATCATCCCAAAAAATATTCTAAGTCCCATCATCCCAAGAAAAATATTCTAAGTCCCATCATCCCAAGAAAAATATTCTAAGTTCCATCATCCCAAGAAAAATATTCTAAATCCCATCATCCCAAGAAAAATATTCTAAATCCCATCATCCCAAAAACATATTCTAAATCCCATCATCCCAAAAACATATTCTAAATCCCATCATCCCAAAAACATATTCTAAATCCCATCATCCCAAAAACATATTCTAAATCCCATCATCCCAAAAGAAAAAGATTCTAAGTCCCATCATCCCAAGAAATATATTCAGTCCCATCATCCCAAAAAATATTCTAAGTCCCATCATCCCAAGAAAAATATTCTAAGTCCCATCATCCCAAGAAAAATATTCTAAGTTCCATCATCCCAAGAAAAATATTCTAAATCCCATCATCCCAAGAAAAATATTCTAAATCCCATCATCCCAAAAACATATTCTAAATCCCATCATCCCAAAAACATATTCTAAATCCCATCATCCCAAAAACATATTCTAAATCCCATCATCCCAAAAACATATTCTAAATCCCATCATCCCAAAAACATATTCTAAATCCCATCATCCCAAAAACATATTCTAAATCCCATCATCCCAAAAGAAAAAGATTCTAAGTCCCATCATCCCAAGAAATATATTCAGTCCCATCATCCCAAAAACATATTCTAAATCCCATCATCCCAAAAACATATTCTAAATCCCATCATCCCAAAAACATATTCTAAATCCCATCATCCCAAAAACATATTCTAAATCCCATCATCCCAAAAACATATTCTAAATCCCATCATCCCAAAAACATATTCTAAATCCCATCATCCCAAAAACATATTCTAAATCCCATCATCCCAAAAGAAAAAGATTCTAAGTCCCATCATCCCAAGAAATATATTCAGTCCCATCATCCCAAAAAATATTCTAAGTCCCATCATCCCAAGAAAAAGATTCTAAGTCCCATCATCCCAAGAAAAAGATTCTAAGTCCCATCATCCCAAGAAAAAGATTCTAAGTCCCATCATGATTGAGAAATGAAATATTGGTGGTTCTGGCCGCCCACAGCTCGAATGTTGTCCAATTGCTGCCATTCCAGCTGTGGCCCTTCCCAGATGTGAGCAGCTAGTCCTGGGATGGTCTTCCCTTATACTGGTATGCTGAGACCTTCCCCGTCACAGAACCATGAACTCTGGAAGTAAGATGCTGGTTATAATGGTAAAGTAACCCTGAGGAGGCCACACCCCCTTTTCTGTACAATACAAAGATATGATGTCTTCTGACTTTATGATTATACCGGTGAAAGGCCCCGGGGCTTACCCTGCGAGTGAGCCGCGTGTATACATGTGCAGCCAGCCTGGTGTGTGCGAGGAACCAGGGAGCCGTGTATGAGATTCAGGTTGGAGATGTGATGCCGGCGGTGATCTCTTCCCCATGTGTGGCCCTCAGGCTGGGTTCTAGCCGTGTCTGTGGGGGGCGGGGGGAGGGCGCTGCTTGTACAGCCAGAAGAAAGATCCACACTCACTCGGGATTGACGTTCATGACACGGCTTCCTCTTTATTTACACGTGGCAATCTGTAGAAAAATAAGAGTTTGTACATCTCCCCAGCCAGTGCTGGCCATACATTATTCCCGCCTATTTCCAGCCGGGACATGAAGTCCGCATTGTTTACCGTTCTGTAAGAACCAAAATGTTGTTTCCAGGTAAATGCTCATTCACAAGACAAATGTTACACCCGGACAAAAACATTCACCAGCGTCTGATTGATTCACTGGAAAGACCTGAACGCGACCGGGTCACATGACAATCGAAACATTCAGTCAGACATGATGACAGTGGCGGCCGTCTATATGGTGGACATCTATACTAATACATGCTGCCCGTCAGCTCCGGAGTGTGCATTACAGTATGACATAGTGGTGAAGGATTAGAACCCCTGTCAGGTTTTTATTCCCATCGGTGGTCTCCCAGGAACCGGGATAGAAGGGGAATCTTCCAATGAAGACAACAGTCTAAGAGGGGACCTCCCTGTTGGTGCTGAAAGAAAATCTCCCCAATGGAGCACAGATAAATAACCTGTCCCCTTCTCTGCTCCATCCTGAGCTCCGGGTGATGGATATTTACAGAGAAGACTTGAAGAAATCTTTCTTTCCTGGAGATAAACGTTTGGGGTTGTTTCAGACCGACTCTCAGCAAAGTACATATGACAAGGGTATGTCTGCATATATATTCCCACCCCATGAAAAGCCTCCAAATCTCTGCTCCCCATCCACTGCATGCATCCCACCCTCCCGGCCATGGAGAATACTTCTACGGAAGTCGGAGGGAAGAACCAAGCAGCCGGCGGGGGGAAGGAAAGATCTGCAGGCTCATGGGAAAGCACTTCATTTAGATGTGAATGGTTTGGAAAGGTGACCCTGTGATGACCGGGAAGACTGATTGTTGTGCGAGTCCCGCCATGGACATCATTGTCATATACCAGATCATCAGATACCGTGTTTCCCCGAAAATAAGACACGGTCTTATATTTTTTTTGGCTAAAAAAAACACATTCGGTCTTAGTTTCGGGGGAGGTCTTATTTTTTTTTTTCAATGTACAACAATCCGCACTTATTCATGTAGAAAAGTCTACATGTATTTATGTACAAAAATATGGTGATCAGGGGGTGCCGTACCTTTCCAAGAGCAATTTGCTAACCAATCGCTGGCCAGAATGAGTAAAGCTGTCACTATGGATTCCTCACAGGCGGGGAGTGCGTTTGGTATGACTCCGCCTGTGACAGGAGGCGGGGCTATAGAGGAGGCATCGGCTTATGCGGCTCTGCTCCCTCCGCTGCCCCCTCATTTCCTCTAGTGCTGGCTTCGTTGGCACCGCTGATTCTCTCCCGCGGCTCTTCAAGTTCCTCCGTATGCCACCACCGGCCCTGGGAATGGTCACAACTAGGTCTTATTTTCGGGGCAGGTCTTATTTTTGGGGAAAACAGGGTACGTATCAGTTCTCTAGGAGAACCCAGATGACACGGCCATGGCGCCTCTTCTGTCTATAGAACGCCAGCAGAAGAGAGATGAGGTCTACAAGCTGACCTTCCTCCACTCTGAACGGAGACACATTCATTGGCAGACGCCAAAGTGACTATAAGAAGTCAGCGGTGTGAATATCTGCAGATGTCGTAGCGCCTCTCAGGTCTTCCAGTAAGAGACTATTGTAGAAGATGGAAGCGGTGATAGGCCGGGCTGACTGGCGTGACTTCATGGCTGGAGGTGAGCCGATCGGTCGGGGGTGCAGCTGGTCCTCGGCTCCTAAGGCAGCGGTGGTAATCTCAGGCCCGGCATGGAGAAGGCGAAGACATTCCACAATACGGCAAATGCCACAAAAAACACATAGCTGCTCAGGAAGATCCACCAGAGTGACTGGTCCTGGAGTCTCTGCTCAAAGTTCCTGAGAATGACCACTCCAAATGTAATGCCCACCAGCACCCCGCCCAGGTGCGCCACAAAGCTGGGGTGAGGACACGGAGGATACGCCGACGGGTAGAATCTCAGCCACACGGCTCTGCCAAACTCCAAACTCACTGCAGAGAGAAGAAGGAAAGATTTCACCGTAAAGCTGAACTCTAGCCAAATACTACAATGTGGAAGTACATAGGTGAATGTCTGCGCGCCCCCCCCCCCTGAGAGTTACAAAGCTCGGCCAGGATGGTGACCTGATAGTCCTAGTAAACGCTCAATCTTTGTTCAGATAATGAATCCAGATCAAACCAATACACATCGCCCTGCAAAGCATTGTCATGTCTCTAAACAGCTCCAACTCTCTCAGCTCCATTTCCCTGAACTTCCTGTCCTATCTAAGAACGGTTTGATCTACAGCAACATCCCATCTA
>NW_017308816.1:0-1334 GCF_000935625.1 Nanorana parkeri | reverse complement strand
CTTGCTATGTATGTGGAGACACACAGCTTACGAGCACACACAAGGGTGGCTCCATAGGACCCTGCAGGGGAAAGTAGTCACCCTAATACAGGATATCAGGACCAGTGCTCAGGGGACCGGCTGATTCTGCATTAAACATCAACTTGCCGCCTCCATTCTACACGATGTAATCTACGTTTGAATTTAATTAAAAACATTTGGACTTGAATATAATTTTAAGCAACTGAGGTTAGTCGCCACTTCAACCCCGTCCTAAGACCGGATAATAAATGAGCAGCAGATGACTGATGGGGTCTTCCTTTGCTCTCTCTCCTATTCTTGCCAACACATCTGCATGCAGCACACCTGATTGGCTCTTAGTGCCGCTACTTCCTCTCCCAGTCTGAGTGCTGCTGTTACAGGAGAGTACAGGAGGCAGATTCCATACAGTTGTCCCCAACGAAAAAACACAACTGCACTCATTGCCCGTTATAGTCATTCTCTGAACTGCCACCATGCCATCAGTCTCCAGCAGGGGGCAGCAGCCGCCTCCCTATCTCTGGTCCCCAGCTAACCGGGATGATGTCATTGGGAGGATAATGTCCTTGCAGAGGGAGATGCAGCACCTTCCAATGTACAAACAAAACACTCAGACAGCCCTCGTCAGACCGTCATGTTCCAGAAGAGAGATGCAGAACCCAGACTGAACATCGTGACGTCACTGACAAGGTTGTTATTGTCCCAGTCACACCACAGCCAGCCAAATAAACGCCGCGACAGGAGAAAACAATGCAGACCCCATGAGGAGATCCCAACCCCCCCCCCCCCCCCGGCAGGGCAGAACATTTCCTCCCGCTCACATCATCCGGTGACACACTATAGAATGCATATAATGCCATCTCGCCTTTCTATATATACACGTTGTGCGTTTATTCCTGCCAGCGCTTGTCACGACTTGCTCTTACTCAGCGTCATGCAGCGTGACTGAGTGGGTGACGCGTGGGACGGGACACGTGAAAGGTGCTTACCACGGGATGTCTGCCAAGTGTGAATCTCACTCTACTGGCGCTAACCTGACTCTGCGTGTCTCATTACTTCATGGGATGAGTCTCCGGCAGAAGGATTCCTGATGTCTGGGGAGAGATGGATTGCTAGCTCATCGGGTCACTTCCTGTGATTGTACTTACTGCATATTAAGGCAAAGGACATCCGGAGGAGCTTGAACTGACACTTCATCCCAGACCAGTTCTAGGGGAAAAGATTCACCGTTTATCATGACAACCGAGAATCAGCAAAGACCCATTCACACCAACAACAGCACTACAACTCTCACCAAACCCATCACTTCCACCACA